>NC_134358.1:150807608-151015108 GCF_048569485.1 Anomaloglossus baeobatrachus
AATGTGCTATTGTTTTGAGGTGTACCGCCCCCGTGCCAGCGGCCGAGCCTCTTGGATCCAGATCTGCGGTGGCTCAAGGGGTCTCCGGATCCGGGGGTCCGCGCGGACACTTGAATGAAAAGGGGGGGGGATATGTACAGGGTTTTTTTTTGGAAAGTTTGTGACGCCACCCACGGCGCGTGGTAATGTGAGGGACCACCCGCTGAGGTTGGTTAGCCCGGTGACGATAGTGTGGCAGCTTGATGTTTTAACCCCTCCGTGGGTAGGGGGTTTGTGTCCCGGGGCCCGTCGGATGGTTGGTGATTGGGTGCCGCTGGTATAGGAACAGGGTATCTCAGTGTACTCACTCAGTCCAGGAATAACCACACCGACAGCTTGTAAACCAGAATTCTGAGCACCACTGCAGCTTGCGGAGAGCACGCTGGGGTCTGTGCCCTTGGTGTTGCTGTTGATCTGCAGCCCTGTCATTGGCACTTCTTTCACTATTGGACCCGTGGGTATGAAACTCCTCGGGTCCCGCTCACCCGTATGGCTAACGGAGTGAGCTTGCTCTCAGGGTTCATGCGTAGGATTTCTTTGGACTGTAGTGGGAAAGTCCTATCCCATCGGTGCGCTAGTACCACGATTTTGGAGCGGGTTGGGATGACACTTGAAGTCTTCACCCCCGTCGGGTAAATTACTGGAACGCGTGAAGCTACTTTCCAGCCTAGGGTCCACGTAACCCGTCGTGTCCCTGACCCCTGCCCGGTGATAGCTCAAGGCCGCCGGCTGCCCTCCTCGGCAGACCGTGCCCCTTGCCCCCTACGACCGGGGTTCCAGCTCCTACCAGGCCCAGACCAACGTCTGCCACCTAGTATACAGGAGCTCTCCTCCGTGGCCTCTCCTCAAGAGAGCCTCTCCTTTCACTCTCCACTTCTCAACTCTCCAAACACAACTGTCACTTTCCTCACTTTCCCCTCATCAACCCCCCATGTGAGTGGTCCTATTCCCTTCAGGCCCCCCAATGGTGTGTCTGGTAGGTAAAGTGTTCCTAGGATTTTGATTTCCCAAACTGTTAGCAACACCAAAGGACCAGGATCCGTAACCAAGGAGGGTGGATACTGTGCAGAAGGGCAGATGCACAATACCCTGTGACGACCTGATAGGCCAGGGCATCACACTATGACTGCACATGACCACTGCAGACAATCAGTATCCTTGCTAGACGCATACCATATTACTGGCATCAACGCTCAGCATGTGGCCAACAATCTCACTGATTGGCTTGTATAGATAGACGAAGAGGAGACTACGGAAACATCTACAATGAATTGCCAGGGGAATAAAGTGGCTTATCTTCTCTTTTCTTTTTTTTTTTGTCTTCGCTGTTCAATAGCACTTCTTAAAGGAGCCGGTCATCAGGATTTTATACCACAAACTAATGGCATGTATGAAAATGTGCTTTAATGCTGAATAAATCCTCACCTTTCTTGTTGAAATGTGTTGTGAACTTTTAGAGAAATCCAACATTGAAAGTATATGCAAACGAGCTGCAAGTGCAGCAGGACAATGCACTTGCAGCTTTCCTTTTCTTTCTCTCTCATGCTCTTTTTCTTTCTCTCTTACTTTTTCTTTCTGTCTTTCTTTTTTTTTCTCTGTATTTTTTTCTCTCTTTCTTTCTCTCTTTCTCTTTCTCTTCTTTTTTTTCTCTTTCTCTCTTTTTCTTTCTCTTTTCTTTCTCTATCGCTTTCTCGCTTTCTTTCTTTCTTTCTTTCCTTTTCTTTCTCTTTTTTTTTTCTCTCTTTTTTTTTCTTTCTCTTTTCTTTCTTTCATTCTTTCTCTTTCTTTCTCTCTCTTTCTTCTCTCTTTCGCTATCCACCTGACTCTAACAATTCACTGTTATTTCAGTGACCTGCGCTCAGTACTGAGATGTCTCCCCGGTGCCGTCAGTGGCTGTGGCGGTGCATGTACAGTAAGGTCCTGATGACATCACAAGACCAAATGCGTCTTTGTAGGACTGACGGCGCTGGTGAGAGATCTCAGTAGTGAAAAGAGACCACTGAAATAAGTGACCTGTCTGACAGAGACCAGCGGGTATTAGGGAGGGAGGCAGGAGAACTACAGGTGCAATGTCGCACCTCCCTGTATTGCGGCTCATTAGTATAGTATTAGTTTCAATGTTTTATTTCTCTAAAAGTTCAAAATGGTTTTTCTACAAGCAAAGGATCAGTAAAGTGCCGCTATTACATGGCATTACTTTTGGATATAAAATCTTCATGACAGCTTTACTTTAAAACTGGTTTTCCATGCAGTGTTTTTCCAAGAAACAGGCGCTTCTCGTAGCCTTTGACCAAAAATAATTAAGCATTTTAGACTTTTTTTTTTTTTTTTTTTCCCAAATGCAACATGTTGTAACATTGTGTTTTTACCTTCGCTGTCAGAATTTAAAATCACATAAATGAATGCCATAGTCATAGCAAGATAAAAATGCCACAAAAAACCCCAATATCAAAATAAATAAAAACAAAACATGGGGAAAAGGTGTGTGCAAAGCCAAACAATAGATTCAGAGTATTTTTTTTAGGATTTAGAAGTAGATCTGTTTTCCTTCTTGGGATACATTTCTTGTTTTACAGGTAGAACCCCGCATACAAATAAGGCCCCTTTCACACGTCAGTGATTCTGGTACGTTTGTGCTTTTCTTTTTTTTTAAACGTACCAGAATCACTGACATACGCAGACCCATTATAATGAATGGGTCTGCTCACACATCAGTGATTTTTTCACTGCACGTGTCTCCGTGCAGCGTACCCGCGTGTGCGTGATTGCTGCACGGAGACATGTCCATTTTTTTCTGGCATCACTGATGTTCCACGGACCACGCAGTGGTGTGATCCATGAAACACGTGCCAGAAAAAAACGTGCTTTTAAAATAAAAAACATTTTAACTCACCCGGGGTCCAGCGATGTCCTCTGCAGCCCGTTCTCCCTGCTGCTTCTAAGCCGGCTGATTACTGTTGCGCATATTCATTATGCGCGACACAGCCGACCCGGAAGCAGCTGCTGCGGGGGTCAGGGCCGGCCGGATGCTGCACCGCGGGAGGATTCAGCACCATGGACAGCGGGAGCGGGCGCAGGTGAGTTGATTTCTAAGTGCAATCACGGAGAACAGAGCCCGGATTGCACTTAGACAACCCACGTGTGCCGAGATTCACGGCACACGCAGGGACATGTGCGTGTTTTACACGCCAGTGAAAAACGTCTGTGTTTTTCACTGACGTGTGAAACGGGCCTAAGAGGCAGAAGAAGTAATTCTGGTTAAGGGATTATGTCCCACAAGGAAAATTGTCCACACTACACAATGTAAGGCCCGTTTCACACGTCAGTGAAAGACAGTGACATTTTTCACTGGCGTGTAAAACACGCACATGTCCCTGCGTGTGCCGAGAATCTCGGCACACGTGGGTTGTCTAAGTGCAATCCGGGCTTCGTTCTCTGTGGCCCGTGATTGCACTTAGAAATCAACTCACCTGTGCGCGCTCCCGCTGTCCATGGTGCTGATCGCTCCTGCGGTGCAGCATCCGGCCGGCCCTGACCCCCGCAGCAACTGCTTCCGGGTCGGCTGTGTCGTGCATCATGAATATGCGCGACAGTAATCAGCCGGCTTAGAAGCAGCAGGGAGAACGGGCTGCAGAGGGCATCGCTGGACGCCGGGTGAGTTAAAATGTTTTTTATTTTAAAAGCACGTTTTTTTTTCTGGCACGTGTTTCATGGACCACACCACTGCGTGGTCCGTGGAACATCAGTGATGCCAGAAAAAAATGGACATGTCTCCGTGCGGCAATCACGCACACGCGGGTACGCCGCACGGAGACACGTGCAGTGACAAATCACTGACGTGTGAGCAGACCCATTCATTAGAATGGGTCTGCGTATGTCCGTGATTCTGGTACGTTTAAAAAAAAGCACAAACGCACCAGAATCACTTACGTGTGAAAGGGGCCTAAGGCTCCATTTACAAGAGCCTGTGAGCACGTGTTCTATCCATTTTAACGGAGAGAACATAGACCCATTATAGCCTATGGCACAATTCATACTTTTTTTTTTTTCTTTTTCACTTATTTGCTCACTTATTAGTCTACAAAAAAGTGGAGTCATGTCAGGGTTTGATCATCTCAAGGGACAGTAACAGATAAGACATACGGTCGATGGTATCCGTGGTTCTCGCAGCCTAAAGCAAAATGGTTAAAAAAAGGAAGTTATACATACAATAAAACAGGATAAACTTGTCAGGAGATGGCTGCATTCCTCCAATACAAAGGGCCATCAGCTCACCAGTCCTCAAGTGTTTGAATGGATAACACAGCCAAGGGTGCGGTGCGGAGGTTCCTGAGCCGGTACACAGATGAAGTATTCAAGCACAGAAGGAAAAAATCCATCTTTTATTTCAACCATTAAAAACATGGGAATCACTGACCAACACGTTTCGAGCAGTTTGCACTTACTCATAAGAGCAAACTGCTCGAAACGCGTTGGCCAGAAGAGATTCCTTTTTTTTTTTTTTTTTTTTTTTAATGCTTGAAATAAAAAGATGTTTTTAATATAGGACGTTCAAAATGTCATTCCATACTATTACTGCGGGAGCCAGATTTTTTCCTTCTCTTCTTGCATTCCTTCAATACCTTAAAGATGAGGCAGGTGGCCAAAAGTGAATGATATTTATTTTAAGAGTCATAAGAGGTGTAATTGAGCTTTTCAGACGGATAAGGACATTATCAACCATTGAATATATTTTAGGTATTTTGTGTGGGACTAAGTTTTTGTCCTAACCACTAAAGAAATATATATTTAACCCCCCAAAAACAAAAAGTCCACGTCATTTGCATTTTTTAGTCACTTCTTCATTTGTTCATCTTGTGGCATTCATAGCCAATTTTTGCATCAAATTCTTCAAAATGTGAATTTTACACAAAATCACAAAATATCTTTATTTTTGCCTGTCTTGTGACATTTTTTATTTTAAAGCAAAAAGTCGCATGTTCCATTAAAATGTCGAAATGTTTGCACAAAAATTCTGGGTCTGATTTATTGCATTTGCACCTTTATCTCATTTGTAGTGTTTTTTGTTTGCACCATATTCATCTTCCCATTTGTGCTTCTTTTAGGTGTTTGCCTTTTTTTGTGTTTTGTAGTTCACCAATGCGTTTTGGGTTTTTTTTTTTTTGCCTGATTCGTCATTTGTGACTTTTTAGAAAAGTCACAAAACTTGTTGCACATGTACCCAGGCCCCCTCCCCCAGCACACACCTCACTGAGGGATTTGATGTGTTGGTTATCAGGTGTGACTTGTTGTGGTAAAGAAGTTAAATACAAAAATAAAGACCATTTTTGACTTTACCTAAAATTCATGTGGCACATGCGTCATTTTAAAGAACATGGTGCAAACAAAAAAAACAACAACAAGGAAAAACCACAAAACCTAAAAAAGACAAATGACATGAAAACCGTAAATAATGAATCAGGGTTTCAGGTATGCATAAAAAAGACAAATAAAAGAGAAGTTATTTACAGGCGAAATACATAACAACTACACAAAAATAACGGGTGTTAATGCAAAAATGACGGTAATCAGGCCCCTATTTTTATTTGGCACTGTTTGTGCGCAGCCTGCAAGGCTTTAACATGCTACCATGACGTTCATCATCGCCGGACTTGTCTCCCATCAACACATCTGGGACATCATTGGTCAGAAACTACAAAAGAGCTACCAGCAGCGGATCTTGATTTACCCAAATGCATTCAGTGACAGAACATTGTTCAGATAACTACTACCGTGTTTCCCTGAAAATAAGAGCTACCATGATAATAAGCACAAGCGGGATTTTTCAGCCTTTTTGGAGTATGATTAAAGGGGTTATCCGGCTTATTTTGCCGTTTTTTTTGTCATTACACTATTGTTCTACATTGGGGCAGGTAAGTAGATAGTAACTACCTACCTGCCCTGCTGTCAGCCCCTCTCCCCCGGCTCAGAGCGATCATGTGACCGCTCCTGCCGTGATTTTGCTGCTTCCTGTGATGTCACGATGAAAGGGCAGGAGCTTATGCTTGCTTGTAGACCGGCATAACAGCTGACAACATGTAACCGCCCTACTGGGCAGGTACAGTGCGCCGGAGCCCCCGTCCCACTTCCCTGCAACCTCCCACACATCCCATAGTGCAGGTGTCTTGCTGCCTGTATGCTGCATGTGTGCCGCCCCGGCGACAGCCGACGGGCTGCTCGGATCCGGATCCGCAATGGCTCGAGGGGTCTCCGGACCGAGGCGGGATCACACGGCCGCTCGAAAATAAAAAGGGGGGGAATGAAAGGGTGGATTGGATAGTGTTCGTGACGCCACCCACGGGTCGTGGTAAAAATGGGATATCACCGCTGCTGTTGGAGAATGATGGGATGGCAGCTGGAGATGTTAACCCCTCCTTGGGCAGGGGAAGGTGTCCCGGGGCTCGGTGCTGGGCAGGCTGGGGACCCGTTGGAGGAAAAGGGGCACAACGTACTCACACAGTCCAAAGATGCTGACACGGACACCGGGTAAACCAAAGTCCTGAATGTCCTGCGGCCTTAAGCCGAACACGCTGGGTCCATGCCCTTTTGGCGTTCCTGGTTGGTCTGAAGCCTTGTCCTTGGCACTGTGTGTAACTTGGTGGAACCCTTTCGCCTAGAACTATTCGGGTCCCACTCACCTGCGTGGCTAGCAAGGTGAGCCTGCTCTCAGTGTACACTTGGGATTTTCTGGATGATTGTGGGAAGGCCTATCCTCCTCGTTGCGCTAGTACCCAGTTTTTGGAGCGGGTGGAGAGCGGTTCATGAAGATTCCGTCCTCGTCGGGGGATTTACTGGGGTGCATAAAGCTACTTCCCAGCCTAGGGTCCGCATACCCCGTTGTGCCCTGGACCTTGCCCGGTTGTAGCACAAGGCCGCCGTCCTGCCCTCCGTGGCAGTACCGTGCCCCTTGCCACTACCCCCTGCGACCGGGGTTCCAGCTCCTTCCAGGCCAGGCCAACGTCTGGCACCTGGGACGTGTACAGGAGCCCAGCTCCGCAGCGTGACCTTTCCTGTCACTACTCACTGACACTCTCTTACTACAACTGGCCCTTCTTCTACCATCCCTCCATCTGGGCGGCCCTATTCCCCTCAGGCTGCCCAATGGGTGTTTGGTGGCTGTGGTGCAGAGTGTTCCTCAGGATTTGTGTATACCTGTTCTTAGCAACACCAAAGGGACAGGACCCGTAACCAAGGAGGAGCGGGTACCATGCATAAGGGCAGACTGCACAGTACCCTTATGACGACCTGATAGGCCAGGGCGTCACACATGCAGCCCCCATGCTGCTGGCGGCGCGCAGGCTAATGGCCCCCTTGCTAAACGTTGCCTGACGTTTCCTGTGCTGGGGCCGTGCAGTCAGTGCTGTATATCAGATGACTGATTCACTGGCACTGCACAGCTAGGAGTGCTGTATACAGCTATGATCAGCCGCTGGCCAATCAGAGGCCAGCAGCGGATCAATGCAGTACCTGTATACAGAGCTCGGCTCTGCAGAGCGCCCGGAAATCTGTCATCTGATATAAAGCGCTGTCAGCTGTGGCCTCTGATGCTGCTTGTGGCGTGCAGGCCCCTTGCTGATCGTGGCCTCTGCAGGGGACTGTGCAGTCAGCGCAGGTATGGGCGGGGTGAATATTAATTTCTTTATTAATACAAGTTCCAATCACAGACACCAGCAGAGGGGTGGATGGGATTATGGGTGGGGGAAGGGGTGAATAGTCGTTTTTCATTAACTGGAAATCCAATCACTGACACTAGTACAAAATATTAGACATCCCCCAAAAATAAGCCCTATTGTGTCTATTGAAGCCAACACTAATACAAGACACAGTAATAACCTCATTGATAGCAGCCAAGCCATGTAAGTGCTTGTATTTCTGCTAATGGTATTCAGATAATAATAATAATAATATTCAGACACGATATTGAATAAATTGAGATTTTTGAAAATGTTGTTTTCATTTTTTTTCATCATTTGCATATCATTAACATGTCTATTTATCCTGTCCTTTCCATAATTCTACGACTTTTCCTTTTTAATGTTGCAATTCATTGTTAAGGAGTGTATATTATTGACTGCAATGGTGAGATCAGTGATTGTCTGCAGTGATCATTAATCCATGTCAATAATTACTGGAAGCTAACATAGTGATTAACGAGGAATTGAGAAGCAGTTCCATGGGAGAATTAAGTGATTGGTAAGGTGAGTATTAGGCTACTTTCACACATCAGGTTTTTTCCATCAGGAACAATCCGGAAAAAAACGGGTAAAACGGATCCGGTACCGCATCCGTTTTATCCCCATAGATTTGCATTGTTACCGGATTGTGCCTGATGGCTTTGCGTTGCATCCGTTTTTTTTCCGGATGCGGCAAAATTAAGTAAAGCGGCGGCCGGAGGCAACGTATCTTGTAACGTTTTTTTTTGTCCGGCAAAAAAATCGCGCCACATCCGGCCGCTGCGGCGCACTTTTCAATGCATGCCTATGGACGCCGGATGCGGCGCGATGCAGAAAAAAACGCATCCAGCCGCCGCATGCGGTTTCTTCCACTGCGCATGCTCAGTAGCGTGCCGCAACCGGAAAAAACGGACGGGCCACATGTAAAAACTTATGCAAAGGATGCGGTGTTTTCGCCGCATCCGTTGCATAGGTTTCACAGCTGGATTGAGCCGCACTGCTCAAACCGGATGTGTGAAAGTAGCCTTACTTGTGCAGTTACTTCCTAGCTTTCTGAGCCTTTGGAAAAAATGGCTTCAAAGCTTTATGAAAGGGTTTTCCAGGACTTTTGTAAAATATAGAAAAAGTACAGAAATGTTCAATCCCCCACTGCTCCGGTGCTGCTGTCAATCAGTCACCTGACCAGTGAGCCCACTGATTGGCTGCAGATCAGGTGACTAATTGACAAGACATCACCACTTGTGGTCAGAGGACATTCCATTCATTCACCAGTAAATTAGTATTGGGTTTGAGAATTGATAAAGGGGTTTTTTGTACTTTGTTCATCCTGCTAAATACAGCAGCTGTAAAGAATTCTCACCATGGTTTCTCATATTTTCAGGCATTGATTTTAAGACAAAGACGGTTTTTATTGACGAGACTCCATTAAAGCTTCAGATCTGGTAAGAATGTGCGGCATACTTGCACGTACAACACTGGTTCCATCAATTGCTTTTAGCTCGAGATGTAACATCACAAATATGTCTGGCTCCGATGAAGGTTTAGCTGTTTTGCTGCTGTTTCTTAATTGTTTTGTAAATGGCTTCCATGTGTCCATTATTTGTTTTTCTAACCTCAGTTATTGCTTTTTTTCCCACATAACCTAATTGTGTAATAAAACGTTCTGCAACTTTCTTAGAAATTATGACAGTTCTTTGCACAGTGGGGGCCGGCAGCTCCTTGGTCCCTTTATCCTCTGGACCGGTGCCAACCACACAAGTGGGAACCTCAAGATCATCATATTATGGTACAGTGGAACCTTGGATTACGAGCATAATCCATTCCGGGAGTGTGCTCTTATATCAAAGCGAATTTTCCCATAGGATATAACTGAAACGCAAACAATTCGTTCCACAGCCCAAAAATATTTACTTTATTTATACAAACGTATTACAGTAATACAAAATAATGTACTGTATTCATATAAAATTATCACAGTACACTAATACAAAATACAGTACAGTAAAAAAAAAGTATAAAACAGATTAAAGGGAACCAAACATCAGGTTTTTCGTGTATAAGGTACAGCCAGTGCGGTACTGGCACTATCATGCACAGTGTGTACATACCATCAGGGGGCAGCTCGGGTGTTTAGGCAATGAAATCCAACTTTATAAAGTTTGAAAATTCGTGCACTTTTTGATTGACATGTGCACCTCTCTCCTAATGTCCGGACGTGTTATGCACGTGTATCCCCGCCCCCCCGGCGTCTGTTCCTCCCTCTCTCTGGTTGTTTGTAAATTTCTCTCTTCAGAAACATGGCGCCGGAGCTGGCACCTGCGCATTGCGCTTATCTCCGGCGCCATGTTTCTGAAGCCCGCAGTACTTAGTATTTTTCAGGAGAGAGCGGCGCATGCGCCCTCGCTTCTTCATATCCCGTTGTGACCGCGGGAGCGTGCGTGGTCACAACAGGACTGCAGAATAGCTGATGGGAGGACGCGTTTACCTCCTCCTCCAAACATACCTGCGGGACAGTGAGAAGAATCCTGCTGTCGGCTTTTTCCTGTGGCATCCCGGTGTCCTAGGCGGCTGCTGTGCTGGCACGGTGTCGTAGCTGCAGGTAATCGCGTCCTCCCATCAGCTGTTCTGTAGTCCTGTTGTGACCACGCGTGCTCCCGCGGTCACAAGGGGTCGCATACGCCGCCCTCTTCCTGCAAAATACTAAGTACTGCGGGCTTCAGAAACATGGCGCCGGAGATAAGCGCTATGCGCAGGTGCCAACTCCGGCGCCATGTTTCTGAAGAGAGAAATTTGCAACCAGAGGGAGGAACAGGCTGCGGGGTGGCAAGGATACAAGTGCATAACGCGCCCGGACATTACGTCAATCAAAAAGTGCACGAATTTTCAAACTTTAAAGTTGGATTTCACTGCCTAAACACCCGAGCTGCCCACTAATGGTATGTACACACTGTGCCTGATAGTGCCAGTACTGCACTGGCTGCAGCTTATACACGAAAATCCTGATGTTTAGTTCCCTTTAAACTGCACGTTAGCTTACAATAAAATTGTTGGTGTGCGGGAGGTACTATAGAGAAAAAATTATGTATAAATATGACAACCTTTATTCTAGTACAATACACAAAAAAACACCCCAAGTCTATTCTCCCCAAAATAAGGGCAGAACTAAGCCAGATGTGGAGTAGGAAAACTGCACAGGCAGATTACAGTACAAGCAATGGGCTGTACTGGTTAGCAGAAAGAAAGTACAATACTGTATCCGCAAATGTAAATTGATAGACATGCTATATAGTATATCAAGAGGAGGAGGGGAGGAGAAGATCCAGCACCAACGTAATAAAAAGATTCTTTATTCAAAATTTATAAAAAAGGTAATTCCAACCAAGTGCAGAATATATTTACGCTTGACGCGTTTCGGAGAAAGTAGACTAAGGAGTAGAATAAGGAGTCTACTTTCTCCGAAACGCGTCAAGGGTAAATATATTCTGCACTTCGTTGGAGTTACCTTTTTTATGAATTTTGAATAAAGAATCTTTTTATTACATCGGTGCTGGATCTTATCTCCTCTCCTCCTCCTCCTCTTGATGTGACTGATTATTCAGCTGTGGAAGCCAAACCACTTGTTCCCTGCACCGGACCAGAAGTTGGAGATACCTGCTTTGGAGTGGTGAGCTGAACTAAATTCCTTATTTGTATATAGTATATACTGTACTGGTCAATGGAATACTATATACGGTATACAGTACATCTGTACAGAAAGTTACCTCTAGATCGGGTCAGAGCGTGGTGAAGGAATGAGACCACAAGTGTGCACAGTGAGTATTTGCTCTTATTGCAAATCATTGCTCTTAAATCAAGTTACAAATTTTTAAAAAGCTTTGCTTGTCTTGTAAAACGCTCTCAAAACAAGTTACTCTTAAACCAAGGTTCCACTGTATATTCCAGCCATGTGCCATAAGATTAATGAGGGTAATACCCGTTTAACAGTGTGCCGGCTGCTCTAAGTGGTAATGAAATTATTGGGTTGTCCTGTGATCATCGGTAGAGGCTCAGTCATTTATCTTATAATACAGTGACTGCATATTACACACTGTCTATAACTGGACTTATAAAACTATGTAGCCATTTTGAAACATTAACGATGTCTAAGATAATATACAGTATATTCTTGTATAATATGTGCATATAGTTTACATTATTTGGTGATAGATCTACGTTACGTTTCCTAATTTTTCACCCACAAAAACCCTATAACAGTATTATCAGTCTAATAATACGAGTGCCACTTCCCTTTTTTTATCCCTCTGTCCTGAACCTTTACTTTTACCTTGTGCGCCAGAGCTTGGCTGCAGCTGTATTGCCGGTCACAGGAAAATTACAAATAACAAAAAAAGTAATTTAGAAAATCATTGGTGCATTAGTGTCAAGTCACTGAGCAAACTAAAAATTCTGTAGCCTGTAAGTGTGAGATGAGTAAGGTGCGGAGCAGCCTATTCCTGTGACCACTGTGATCTTAAGACGTTACTTTGGTATGGACAAGGACTGTTGTGTTAATATTTCATACAAATGTTCTCTTGTTTCTGAGGGATCATCCTAATTTCATCGGTGTTCATTAGCCATCCTCTGATGTTTGGTTATTGCAGGAACAACATTGTAGAGTTATCTACTTCTATAGAACGGAAGAAAATCTCCATGTGTGACACTTACCATGACATGCTTTGCTAATTAGAATGTATTTCTATAGATAAAATACTTCTGTGTTATTAACATAGACACGGATATCCTCTATTATTACTGTAGACACAGATATCCTGTATTGTTACCGTAGACACAGATACAGTGCCTACAAGTAGTATTCAACCCCCTGCAGATTTAGCAGGTTTACACATTCGGAATTAACTTGGTATTGTGACATTTGGACTGTAGATCAGCCTGGAAGTGTGAAATGCACTGCAGCAAAAAAGAATGTTATTTCTTTTTTTATTTTTTTTTTTAAATTGTGAAAAGTTTATTCAGAGGGTCATTTATTATTCAACCCCTCAAACCACAAGAATTCTGTTTGGTTCCCCTAAAGTATTAAGAAGTATTTCAGGCACAAAGAACAATGAGCTTCACATGTTTGGATTAATTATCTCTTTTTCCAGCCTTTTCTGACTAATTAAGACCCTCCCCAAACTTGTGAACAGCACTCATACTTGGTCAACATGGGAAAGACAAAGGAGCATTCCAAGGTCATCAGAGACAAGATCGTGGAGGGTCACAAGGCTGGCAAGGGGTACAAAACCCTTTCCAAGGAGTTGGGCCTACCTGTCTCCACTGTTGGGAGCATCATCCGGAAGTGGAAGGCTTATGGAACTACTGTTAGCCTTCCACGGCCTGGACAGCCTTTGAAAGTTTCCACCCGTGCCGAGGCCAGGCTTGTCCGAAGAGTCAAGGCTAACCCAAGGACAACAAGGAAGGAGCTCCGGGAAGATCTCATGGCAGTGGGGACATTGGTTTCAGTCAATACCATAAGTAACGTACTCCACCGCAATGGTCTCCGTTCCAGACGAGCCCGTAAGGTACCTTTACTTTCAAAGCGTCATGTCAAGGCTCGTCTACAGTTTGCTCATGATCACTTGGAGGACTCTGAGACAGACTGGTTCAAGGTTCTCTGGTCTGATGAGACCAAGATCGAGATCTTTGGTGCCAACCACACACGTGACGTTTGGAGACTGGATGGCACTGCATACGACCCCAAGAATACCATCCCTACAGTCAAGCATGGTGGTGGCAGCATCATGCTGTGGGGCTGTTTCTCAGCCAAGGGGCCTGGCCATCTGGTCTGCATCCATTTGAAGATGGATAGCACGGCCTACCTGGAGATTTTGGCCAAGAACCTCCGCTCCTCCATCAAGGATCTTAAGATGGGTCGTCATTTCATCTTCCAACAAGACAACCACCCAAAGCACACAGACAAGAAAACCAAGGCCTGGTTCAAGAGGGAAAAAATCAAGGTGTTGCAGTGGCCTAGTCAGTCTCCTGACCTTAACCCAATTGAAAACTTGTGGAAGGAGCTCAAGATTAAAGTCCACATGAGACACCCAAAGAACCTAGATAACTTGGAGAAGATCTGCATGGAGGAGTGGGCCAAGATAACTCCAGAGACCTGTGCCGGCCTGATCAGGTCTTATAAAAGACGATTATTAGCTGTAATTGCAAACAAGGGTTATTCCACAAAATATTAAACCTAGGGGTTGAATAATAATTGACCCACACTTTTATATTGAAAATGTATTAAAATTTAACTGAGCAACATAACTTGTTGGTTTGTAAGATTTATGCATCTGTTAATAAATCCTGCTCTTGTTTAAAGTTTGCAGGTTCTAACTTATTTGCATCTTATCAAACCTGCTAAATCTGCAGGGGGTTGAATACTACTTGTAGGCACTGTATCTTGTATTGTTACCGTAGACACATATCCTGTATTGTTACCGTAGACACAGATATCCTGTATTGTTACCGTAGACAGATATCCTATATTGTTACCGTAGACACAGATATCCTGTATTGTTACCGCAGACACAGATATCCTGTATTGTTACCGTAGATACAGATATCCTGTATTGTTACCGTAGACACAGATATCCTGTATTGTTACCGTAGACACAGATATCTTGTATTATTACTGTAGACACAGATATCCTGTATTGTTACCGTAGACACAGATATCCTGTATTGTTACCGTAGACACAGATATCCTGTATTGTTACCGTAGACACAGATATCCTGTATTGTTACCGTAGACACAGATATCCTGTATTGTTACCGTAGACACAGATATCCTGTATTGTTACCGTAGACACAGATATCCTGTATTGTTACCGTAGACACAGATATTCTGTATTGTTACCGCAGACATAGACATATCTTATAGTTCTTTACCTCCTATTCCTGGGAGGATATTTGGAAAGTAGTATTTATGCCCACATAGCTTATTGATGGTTACTGTTGGGCTTAGTTTGGTATTCTCTAGATATTAGCCAGTTTTGAAGAATAGGTTTGTCTGTTTCATGGACCTTTAGAGTACATCTGTACGGGGCTGATCCAACTAATGATTTTTCACAGTAGAAAATCAAACGTAATATATGAAGTATCAAAAAAACACCTCCAAAATGTTGCAATTTTTGTTTTGGAAATGTGGACTGGCCACAAATTTCACCCTTTTGAATTGGATGAAAGGATGAAATATGCAGTGAAATGTGCAATGTAAATTAACATGTCACGAAAATAAGAGACTTTGTATTAAATCTCATTAGAGAAATCTGCTCCTTTCTCTGACAGGACTGATCATTCATTCTCAAAATTCTTCATTCACACGTAAAAATACAGCATGGGTTTAGTGAATATAGATTTTCCCATTACTGAGATAGATGGTACTAGTTGTTCTTAAATTTTTGTGGTTTCAGGATAACTTGTAGCAGAAGGTCTGTCGTCCTCTGTCCCCTCCTCCCAACCCTACATAGAATATTAAAAGCTCCAACTGCCATCTCCTATCTCCGTAATGCGACACTGTCCTCACTGAATACATTATATTACAGATTTTACCCATATGTTGGGTCAAAAAATCAGTTAAAGAAGCAGATTTCTCGAAGATGTATTACAAAATTATAATTATATTAATTATATATACACCTCTCTTCTCCAATTCTGCTATTCTTATAATTTGCAGATGTTCCATATTTGATGCTAAATTCTTTAAAACCTCCTTCCTCTGTTCTAGTTACCCCAGTGGTGCTTTTGTTTGTTACTGATGGTATTGTTTTAAGGAACCTATTACAAGGTCTTTGCTATGTAATCTGAGAGCAGTATGATGTAGAAGCTGAGACCCTGATTCCAGCAATGTCACTCACTTTTCTGAATGCTGTCATTTTGATAATATCACTGCTTTCTCTGCTGCACATCTAGCAGTCCTCTGAATGCTGAGCCCTCTATAACCCGCCACCACAACTGAATGGCAGCTTCCAGTGTACACTGTGCATTGACTGAAAGCTGCTAATTAGTTATGGGAGTGGAGTTACACAGAGTAGGAGGACTATATGGCATGACACGGCTAGTTTTGTAGTGTTAATCTCATGATGTTAAATCACTGGTTTTATTGAAATCGCAAAACACAGCCCAATCGTAGCGTCGGTATTCCTGTGGGGACGCCAACTTACTCACCGTCTCGGCCGGGTCATATCCCCCCCTGTTGCCGTGAGGCCTTCCACACGCTCTTCTGCCTTTCTCCCCTCCCGGGCGCTGTGCATGCCACACAGGTTTCCCCGGGAGTGCACTTAAGACGCGCGCACACTGACCCTATTTCCAGGAAATGCCTCTCAGCCTCTGACTGAGATGCACTATGTATTTAGGGTACTCTTCCATTGGGGATGTGCCTACACAACACCTTGAGTTAGTCAGTGTTCTGTCTGTCTAACTAGTTGTCAAGTCCCGTTATCCCCGTATCCATCACCCTGTATCTCTCTTCCCATACCTGTCTGTCCCTGCCGTGCCCCCCATACCTGTCTGTACCTGCTTGTCGTCTGTCCCGGTCTCCTCATTTGTACCTGCTTACATCTGTGTCTGTACCTGAGTCCGTCACCTGTCCTGGGGATCCGCTGCCACAGTCTCGGTCACTACCCTGGGAGTGGTACCTTGCATCCGCCTCGCGGTGGGCACTTAGTTGAGCCCCTCCTACTAAAGGGTATGTCCGGGTCCCCCCTGTGGTCCAGTGAGTCCACTAATCCCGCTCACTGCCCCGAGCGTTGCGTACATCATGCTGCTCTTAGGTTACATAATAAGACCCTGCTGACAGATTTTGCTTTAAAGCCATCTGACAGTGGGAACTGTGTGTCTTAGGGGTACTTTGCACGCTGCGACATCGCTAGCCGATTGTAGCGATGCCGAGCGCAATAGTCCCCGCCCCCCGTCACAGATGCGATATCTTGTGATAGCTGCCGTAGCGAACATTATCGCTATGGCAGCTTCACACGCACTAACCTGCCCTGCGACGTCGCTCTGGCTGGTGAACCGCCTCCTTCCTAAGGGGGTGGGTCGTGCGGCGTCACATGGCAGGCGGCCAATAGAAACGGAGGGGCAGAGATGAGCGGGACGTAAACATCCCTCCCACCTCCTTCCTTCCTCATTGCAGGTGGGACGCAGGTAAGGAGATGTTCCTCGCTCCTGCGGCTTCATACACAGCGATGTGTGCTGCTGCAGGAACGAGGAAGAACATCATACCTGTTCCTGCAACCAAATTATGGAAATGACCGACACTACACAGACCACCGATTTACGACGCTTTTGCGATCTTTTATCCGTGCTTCTAGGCTTTACACGTTGCGACGTCGTTACCGGAGCCCGATGTGTGTCACTTTGGATTTGACCCCGACAAGATTGCAGTAGCGATGTCGCAACGTGCAAAGTACCCCTTAGGGCTGCTTCTCACTTGCGAGTTTCTCGCAGTAGAGCAATGCGAGAAAAACTCGCATTGAAATCGGACACATGTTAGTCAATGATTCAGCTCTCATCTGCGATTTTTTTTTTTTTTTTTTTTTTTTTTTTTTTCTCAGTCCAAATCGGACCGAGAAAAAAATTGCAGCATGCTGCTTTTTTGCGAGTTTCTCGCACCATTTGTCCCAATGATTTCCTATGGAAGGGGATTAAAAGTAGCATCACACATGCGCACCCCCGTTCACATTTGCGAGTGTGGCAGTAACTTCGCTCATTAGATGAATGTGACAGCACATTCCCATAGGTTAATTAAATGACACATGTGTAATAGCTTTTATCTAATTAAGATGTTGCATGAAACTAGCATCGCAATCGCAACACACACGCGAGCAAAAAGCATCGCACTTGCGTTGCACTCGCACCTAACGTGAACTAAAATCAGCCGAGTATTTTTCAGCCCAGTCGGACCGATTTTACTCGCATAGATGTGTTTCCACCCTTAGCGCACAGATAGCTGGACTTGGATCCTGTGTGCTCATAATCCCAGCTATCTATTCTAGAAAATAAATGCCTAAATGGTCAAGATGTTTTTTAAGAATTTTTTTTTTAAAAAAATATACATAAAACCCAATGCAAATTAATTACCTTAACCCCTTCAGCCCCCAGCCTGTTTTCACCTTAAAGACCCGGCCATTTTTTGCAATTTTGACCAGTGTCACTTTGACAGGTTATAACTCTGGAACACTTCAACGGATCCTGGCGATTCTGAGATTGTTTTTTCGTGACATATTGTACTTCATGTCAGTGGTAAATTTAGGCCGATATGTTTTGCGTTTATTTGTGAAAATTTCGGAAATTTGGCGAAAATTTTGAAAATTTTGCAATTTTCAAAATTTGAAATTTTATGCCCATAAATCTGAGAGATATGTCACACAAAAAAGTTACTAAATAACATTTCCCACATGTCTACTTTACACCAGCGCAGTTTTTGAAAAAAAAAAAAATTTCCGTTAGGAAGATAGAAGGGATCAAAGTTCATCACCAATTTCTCATTTTTCCAACAAAATTTACAAAAAAAAATTTTTTAGGTACCACATCACATTTGGAGTGATTTGAGAAACCTAGGCGACAGAAAATACCCAAAAGTGACCCAATTCTAAAATCTGCACCCCTCACTCTGCTCAAAACCACATCCAAGAGGTTTATTAACCCTTTAGGAGCTACACAGCAACCAAAGCAATGTAGACGAAAAAATGAAAATTTTACTTTTTTAACACAAAAATGTTACTTTAGCCATAAAAATTAGTATTTTCACAAGGGTATCAGGAAAAAATGCACCATAAAATGTATTGAGTACGCAGATACCCCATATGTGGTGGAAATCAAATGTTTGGGCGCACGGCAGGACTCGGAAGGCAAGGAGCGCCATTTCACAGCAAAATTGGTTGGAATTATTAGCGGACGCCATGTTGCGTTTGGAGACCCCCCTGAAGTGCCTAAACAATGGAGCTCCCCCACAATTGACCCCATTTTGGAAACTAGACCCCTCATGGAATTTATCTAGTTGTTTAGTGAGCACTTTGAACCCCTGGAGGCTTCACAAATGTTTGTAATGTTCAGCCGTGAAAATATTTTATTCTTTTTTTTACCACAAAATTGTTTTTTTCAAACAGGTAGCTTTTTTTTCCACAAGGGTATCAGGAAAAAATGCACCATAAAATGTACGACGATACCTCATATGCACCATAAAATGTACCTCGAGTACGACAATACCTCATATGTGGTGGAAATCAATTGTTTGGGCGTACGGCGGGGCTCAGAAGAGAAGGAGCGCCATTTCACAGTAAAATTGATTGGAATTATTAGCAGACGCCATGTTTCATTTGGAGACCCCCTGAGGTGCCTAAACAATGGAGCTCCCCCACATGTGATCCCATTTTGGAAACTAGACCCCCCCCATACAAAAAAAATTAGTTTGGCGAAATAAAAAATACAGACATCAGTAAAAAAAAAAAAAAAAAAAAGAGCGCCTGCCACTAAGACCAGTGCCAAACGTGAGAGCAATGCACGAGTCTCGCATCGCATCATCCACTGCAGTCTGGAAGCGAGCAACTGCGCTGGATAATGCGATGCGAGAGGGCGGGGCGGCAGATGAGAAAGGGCGCAGCGGATGGAAGATGGGAAAGGGCGCAGCGGGTGGAGGATCGGCAGAGGATGGGAAAGGGCGCAGCGGATGGATGATGGGAAATGGCGCAGCGGATGGATGGGAAATGGCGCAGCGGATGGAGGAGCGGCAGAGGATGGGGGGGGAAGGTGAGATGGGGATACCTACCTTACAGGATGGATCTAGGCAGCAGGATCACAGCAGACAGAAGAGGCAGCAGATGAAGGAGGCAACAGATCGAGGAGGGTGAGAGGGGGCAGTAGATGGAAAATGGGAGAGAGCAGGCAGCAGATCGGGGAGGGGGGCAGAGTCTGATGGGAGAGAGAGATGGCACATGGAGGAGGGGGGGCCCCGAGGGGAGGGTGGCTTGCAGCACATGTGGGGGGAGGGTGGCTTGCAGCACATGTGGGGGGAGGGTGGCTGGCTTGCAGCACATGTGGGGGGAGGGTGGCTGGCTTGCAGCACATGTGCTGCAAGCCAGCCACCCTCCCCCCACATGTGCTGCAAGCCAGCCACCCTCCCCCCACATGTGCTGCAAGCCAGCCACCCTCCCCCCACGTGTGCTGCAAGCCAGCCACCCTCCCCCCACATGTGCTGCAAGCCACCCTCCCCCCACGTGGGGGGAGGGTGGCTTGCAGCACATGGAGGGATAGGAGGTGTGGCGATGGAGAAGGGGCAGCCGATGAAGGAGGCGGCGGCGGCGGATCAGGACAGCGGTGGATCAGGAGCGTGGCGCCGGGGACAGCGGTGGATCGGGAGCAGCGGCGGGGACAGCGGTGGATCGGGAGCAGCGGCGGGGCGATCGGGGACAGGGGCGGGCGGCGGGGACAACAACTTACCGCTCTCCTCGGCTTCCAGGGACGGTCACAGGCCGCAGATCCACATTGATTGGAGAGAGCGGTCACAAGACCGGTCTCTCCAATCAGAGCTGGGGGCGGGTGAAGCATCGATCACCCAGCTCCAGCCAATGGCCAGTGCTACAGCAGCACTGATCAGGGCTGGATTTCAATGTTCCAGCCATTTTCAATGGCTGGAACATTACAGTGGCTGTAATTGGCTGAGCGGCGTTCATCAGCCAATCACAGCCTCTGTAGATTCGGGGAGGAGGCACCACCCCCTCCTGAGGTCAGGCAGAGGTCCCCTCCTTCCCGAATCTACCGTTTAATTAAACAAATTTCACTCCCCGGGGCTCCGGGACCGCGATTTTGCCATGACGTACTGAGTACGTCATGGGTCGTTTAGCACCATGTCACCATGACGTACTCAGTACGTCAAAGGTCGTTAAGGGGTTAAGGAAGATAAGTGGAATAAAATTAAATCTTTATTGGTCACATCCTAATAATAAATATAAATACAAACAGTTGCACACTGAAAAAGCCAAAAATGTACTGGGGAAAATATGGCACTGCATTACTGCAAAAGAGAGATATTTAGTTTATGTATTGGCCAATGCATGTAAGCCCGGAAACCAAACGGCAAGGTATATCTCTGTATTCCGGGAACCTAACTTAAATGCCACTATCTAGGTTAAAAACATCCATATCTGGGAAAAATGCCACTATTTGGACTACAAACCTCCATGTATGGGCAGCTAGGTTCCTGCTATAATGGTTATGAACAGCCAGGTCTTAGGGCGGAGTACCCAGTCAGAAAAAGACTCACTAGAAATATCAAAAAACTGACCTGCACATCCAACAAATGTGAACAGGTGCTAACTGAAAAAACATAGTAACTATAAATGCAAACAGTTGCACACTGAAAAAGCCAAAAATGTACAAGGGAAAATATGGCACTGCATTACTGCAAAAGAGAGATATTTAGTTTATGTATTGGTCAATGCATGTAAGCCCTGAAACCAAACGGCAAGGTATATCTCTGTGTTCCGGGAACCTAACTTAAATGCCACTATCTAGGTTAAAAACATCCATATCTGGGAAAAATGCCACTATTTGGACTACAAACCTCCATATATGGGCAGCTAGGTTCCTGCTATAATGGTTATGAACAGCCAGGTCTTACTCCGCCCTTAGAGTCCCAGAATACAGAGATATACCTTGCCGTTTGGTGTCCGGGCTTACATGCATTGGCCAATACATAAACTAAATATCTCTCTTTTGCAGTAATGCAGTGCCATATTTTCCCTAGTACATTTTTGGCTTTTTCAGTGTGCAACTGTTTGCATTTATAGTTACTATGTTTTTTCAGTTAGCACCTGTTCACATTTGTTGGATGTGCGGGTCAGTGTTTTGATATATCATAATAATAAAAACATTGCAAGCAGAAGTAGACATTTTGTCTACTGAGGTCTTAAGATACTTGTGCTTGTAACTCATTTGGTCACTCTGAGCTCTCAAAACCACATACACATCGTTGTAAATGAGGACTTGAACCTTATGTCACCCCCCACCTCATTGTAAGCGCTTACGAACAGGGTTGTCTTTATTTTCTTTGCCTTTTAATTATTGTATCTTCTATAACTGTTACTTAAGATTTTCTATATGAACCTCTGAATTGTAAAGCGCTGCAGAATATGTTGGCGCTACAGAAATAAAGATTATTATTATTATCATTATTTTTATATACCCTTATCCCACCAGGAAGATATGCCCAGACTCATCTACTGTGATCTAAGAAAAGGATTTCTCTTAGGCCCTTTTCACGCATCAGTTTTTTGCCGTCAGTCACAATCCGTCGAATTTTGAAAAAAATGGATCCGGAATCTGCTGCCGCTTGATCCGTTATTTTATTATCGACTTTCTACGTCGTTCTACGAATCCGTCAAAAATTGTTTGTCTGGCGGACGGAGACAACGGACAAAGTAACATTTTTTTTTGTCTACGTCGAAAAACGGACAGCGAAGAATCCGTACGTCGTTTGGTAGTATAGAAGCCTATGGGCGCAGGATGCGTCATCATCCGTCAAATGACGGAATCCAGCGACGGAATTGTTTTTTTTGTTTTAACTGAGCATGCTCCAATTTATTTTATTTAGTATCAAATAGCCATCTAGTTTTTCCACAATCTGCGATGGAGCTGTCAAGCCAACGAATTGTGACTGATGGCAAAAAACTGATGTGTGAAAGGGGCCTTAGCTATTTGTAGACTTTTTTTTTTCAATGTCTATATACTTTTTTTGAGAGGCACATTACTCCGGTAAAGAAATCATGGGTATTTCTTCTGCTGCAACCTCACCAATTTTTTTTTTACGTGTTTTTTATTATTATGTTGTATGACCAATAAAGATTCAATTTTATTCATCTTTCCTTCCTTGAAGGAGTTAATTTGTATTGGCTTTTCTAATTCTAGAACATGACTGATGCTTTCTTCTGGAGATTTGTCAGCTGGATATTAGCTGCCATTTGGGTATTTGAGTGGGTGGTAAAAAGTTTATGGTGATATTGTATAGTACATAGATTTTGGAGAAGGCGCGAGAGGTACTGTGCACTGTGTGTTGTTATAATCCATGACTGATTGTATTTCAGGGACACCGCCGGACAGGAGAGGTTCCACACCCTGAGCGTCAGCTACTTCCGTGGGGCTCATGGATTTATTTTGGTTTACGATATTACAAATTCAATCTCATTTGAAAACACATCTTTATGGATGAAAGACATTAAAATGGTGAGAAAGAAACGTAAATAAGGAATTTCCCATAACAGTCCCACTTCATCAAATTGGAAAGTAGTTTCCATGGGTTTCATTTACATTTAGACTATGTACCCACGCTGCTTAAAATTTGCGGAATTTGCCCAAATTTTTCAAAAATCCGCAGTACAGCGAGTCCCCAGCCATTTCTATGGTCTCCTAAAAAGAACCACTCCTTGGCTGGGTCCTTCCCGGAGGGATATCTGACTAGTTTCTGTGTCGAGACTCCTAACAGAGGCTCCACAGACTTTTTTGATCAGCCATTTCTATGGCATTTTGGAAGTGCTGTGCTCATGCTGAGTTTCTTTCCGCAGCGGAAATAGTGCGAAAAAATTTGCAGCATGTCAATTTTTCCTGCGGATTTTTCCGCACGATCGTATACTTACCTGCCTTGATAGAAGACACTGGAGTCACTGCACGAGCTCCGGTCATGTGGCAGCCGAAGCTAGTTCAGGCCCACCCACCTTCGGCACTGTGCAGACAGACACGGCCGGAAAGTGAAGTGCTTCGTGATGGAGGTAAGTATGAACTCCCCGATCACTCCAGCACTTGTTCTGCATTGAGGATGCAGTGCCGAAGCCATGGTACTGTATCCTCAATGCAGAATGACCGCAGCATATCCGCAGGACATTCCGCAATACATCCGCAGCATTAAAACAGACAAAGTTGTTTTGCGGTTTTCTGGGAGCTCCTGCAGAATGTCCTGCGGATATATCCGCAGGACACTTTCCCCGTGGGCACATATTACAAGACTTTGACAGTTATACGGGTTGTCTAATGATTGTTCTTCAGGATCACACTGTTCTGCGCCCCTGATTTGTGCTTGCTGGGAGGCAGCGTGCTCCTGAAGATTCAAAGTTTTGGCTGTCAGGTTGGTTACCTCACTGGTCCCCACTGTGGGGTCTCAGATGCTGCTAGCAGATTCATCTTCGCCTAGGGCCACTGAAGGTGGCCAAGAGTTTGTGTGCTCCTTGCCTAGGAAACCAACCACCTCTGATAGACTGTAGAAGTGGCCAGTAACCTAGGCAACGAGCTGAACACATTCAAATTAAAAATTCCTCTGTTCTTGAGAATGAAGAAAATTTTTAATAAGAGGTAAATTGCAAAGTTGCCTGTTTTTACATGCACATTGCATTTAATAAGATGAGAATAATAACCTTTTTATGGAAGACAAATACATTTATTTATTTAATAAAGAAGCACTCCCATCTAGATATTTTTTTTTCATTAAATGTGTGTATATGTAATGTTATTAACCTATATCAGGGCCAAACTCCGTCAAATTATCTCCAAAAATTAAACATCAGCTTACCTCAAAAAATGACATTAAAATTATTTTAAAATGCATGGTGAGAGGAACAAAAAACAGGTCCTATATTACCTCTCGCCGTGTATTTTTATAATAATTTTAATGTCATTTTTTTCGACTAAAAAAGTATTGCATTTGTAACTACTCACCTACTGCTGAGTTTCCAGCGCAGCTCTTCTCCTCTTCTCAATGACGTCACCACAATTGCAACTAGCTGGTTCTGTCTGGCATCATGCGTGAGCCAGAAGTCTCTTACTACGGACGTCTATGGAGCCTCGTTTGGTGCTCTATAGACTAACACTGTAAAAGCCAATTCCAGGACATGCAGAGCACAGTGTGACCTGGAGAGTCTGCAGAAGGGTGACGTCGCTGAGAAGAAAAGCGCTGGACACTGGAGAGCGCGGCGATAGATGAGTATATTAATACACTCACACTACATTACATTCTAACATACACACATTAATAAAATATATGTAGCTGGGAGGGCTTCTTTACCTTTAATGAAGTTTGTTGTTTATTGAAAAATACAAAATATTTGTACAATTGCTTCTCAATAAATTAGACTATGATCAAAAATTTAATTTATTTCAGTAATTCAATACAAAAAGGGAATTGCATATATTATATAGAGTCATTACACACAGAGTGATCTATTTCAAGTGTCCATAAGGCAGTCATTGACACACTGTACACAAAAGGTCATTGCTAAAGAAGCTGGCTGTTCAGAGTGCTGTATCCAACCATATTAATGGACAGTTAAGTGGAAGGAAAAAGTGTGGTAAAAAAAAAGTGCACAAGCAACTGACATAACCACAGCCTTGAAAGGATTGTTAAGAAAAGGCCATTTCAACATCTGGGGTAGATTCACAAGGAGTGGACTGCTGCTGGAGTCAGTGCTTAAAGTGCCACCACACACAGACGTATCCAGGACATGGGCTACAACTGTCACATTCCTTGTGTCAAGCCACTCATAACCAATATACAATGCCAGGAGCGTCTTACCTGGGCCAAGGACAAAAAGAACTGGACTGTTGCTCAGTGGTCCAAGGTGTTTTCTGATGAAAGTAAATTTTCATTTGGAAATCGCGGTCCCAGAGTCTGGAGGAAAAGTGGAGAGGCCACAATCCAAGCTGCTTGAGGTCTAGCGTGAAGTTTCCACAATCCGTGATGGTTTGGGGAGCCATGTCATCTGCTGGTGTAGGTCCACTGTGTTATACCAAGACCAAAGTCAGTGCAGCCATCTACCAGGAAATTTTAGAGCACTTCATGCTTTCCTCTGCCAACAAGCTTTTTGGAGATGGAAATTTCATTTTCCAGCAGGACGTAGCACCTGTCCACACTGCCAAAAGTACCAATATCTGGTTTAATAACCACAGTATCACTGTGCTTGATTGGCTATCATACTCGCTTGACCTAAACCCCATAGAGAATCTATGGGGTATTGTCAAGAGGAAGATGAGAGACACCAGACCAAACAATGCAGACAAGCTGACAGCTGCTATCAAAGCAACCTGGTCTCTCATAACACCTCAGCAGTGTCAGTCTGATCGCGTCCATGCCACGCCGCATTGATGCAGTAATTCATGCAAAAGGAGCCCCGACTAACTATTGAGTGCAGTTACTGTACAGACTTTTCAGTAGACGCCAACATCTCTGAGTTTAAAATCATTTTTTCAGTAGGTCATATATAATATTCTAATTTTCAGAGATAATAACCTTTGGGTTTTCATTGGCTGTAAGCCATAATCATCAACATTAACAGAAATAAACACTTGAAATAGATCACTCTGTGTATAATGATTCTATATAATATATAGAAATAGATCCCTCTGTGTGTAATGACTCTACATAATATATGCGTTTCGCTTTTTGGATTGAATTACTGAAATAAATTAACTTTTTGATGATATTATATTTTATTGAGATTGTAGATCCATTCAGTTATTGTTACTAAATTCCATGGATCATAATCAGAAACTAGCAGACCCAAACTGTAAAGTTCAGGGTTCGTACTGAACACTAACTTTTTTAAAAAAAAAAAAATCACTGTCCGAGTCCGGAGTTCGGGTGCTGTTCGTATGCTAGCCATTCGATTGAGCATTGCTATGCTCTGGTAAGCTCCGTACTCGGCCCAGTGCGAGCCGCTTGCAGTCTCTGAATGGCTTTCACTGGGGTAAAAACAACATTTTTGGATGTAGTGTGTCCTAAAAAAACCAACCCACCCTATATCACCATAAGTGATCTGTTATGGTTGTCTGTATCTGGGCGGAGAGCTGATCTGCCAAATTAGTGACTTCCAATGGGGTTGAGGTCAAGTCCTGGTCCCAAACTGAACTTTAAAGTCCAGCGGAACCCATAGATCCTGAACTTCAATGGACCTTCTCATCTCTTATCATAAGCAATGGCTGACCAAATTTTAAAGAGTTGCACATGGTTTTGAAAACATGGCTGTTTTTCCCTACAGCAACTACCACTTCTCGGGTTGTGTTTAGTAATTGCCCATGAAAATGAAAGGTCCCAAGCTGAAATACCTGACAGCCCATGGACTAGATGAGCCCTGTATTTGGACGTAGGAAGTTATGCAGTTTCAATCTCATACAACACATTAAGAGGTGTTGTCTCATGACAACTCATTTCCATATTGGGAATGATCACTGGGGAATTTATGAATTGAGGCCTGAATAATAGGTTCATCACCAGTTTGGCTTATAAATGAAAGCCCATTACCTGTAGTGTAATGTAGCACCTAGTGCTTGGCAGAAAGTTATAGTATGTGAACTTTACGTTGTTTGATAGAATGTCAATGGAGAATCAATATACAGTAAACATCAGCAACCAGTATAAAGCTGACCATACACATTAGATGGCTCTCGGCCAAATGATGCTGTGACCAATTGTTCGGCGAACAGTCATCTCAGCCTACACTCTCGTACATGGGAGTGCTCGTTCAGCCTTTGTGAAAGCTACCAGTTGACAGTTTAGCTAGTGGGTTATCTGCAGTAAAACAATACGATCAATCCGTAATCGGCCATGCAAGATAGACATCTTTCCCGAACATCAGTCGGCCAATGTCTCAATAAACATTAAACCGTTGGCCAAATCTCGTCAATATAAGTAGGTTTGGCCAATATAAAGCTAATGTGTATGGGGGCTTTAATCAGCATCTTATCATCTTCACAGTCACATCATGATGTGAGCACCACATGAGTCTCAGGTCATTATCACATATGTCCCAGGGTGAGCGAGTTGGGTGTGGGGACTGAGAACTTAAGGGGGCTTTACACGCAACGACATCGCTAACGAGATGTCGTTGGGGTCACGAAATTCGTGATGCACATCCAGCCTCGTTAGCGACGTCGTTGCATGTGAAACGTATGAACGACCGCTAAAATTTACTCACTTAATCGTTGACATGTCATTCTAATCCCAAATATCATTACTGTTGCAGGACGCAGGTTGTTCGTCGTTCCTGAGGCAGCACACATCGCTACGTGTGACACCTCAGGAACGAGGAACGACACCTTACCTGCGTCCTCCGGCAACGAGGTGGGTGTCACTTTCTTTCGGCTGCCCTCCGCCCCTCCGCTTCTATTGGACGCTTGCTGGGTGCTGTCGCTGTGACGCCGCAAGAACCGCCCCCTTAGAAAGGAGGCGGTTCGCCGGCCACAGCGACGTTGTTAGGCAGGTAAGTACGTGTGACGGGTCCTAGCGATGTTGTGCGCCACGGGCAGCGATTTGCCCGTGACACACAACCGCCGGGGGTGGGTACTTTCACCAGCGACATTGCTAGCGATATCGCTGTGTGTAAAGTGGCCTTTACTTTGGCAGATGTGTGCTAAACATGAAATACTTGGTATTTCTGATAGTCCTGGACTTCAATTTTTCCAAGCATAATAGATTTGGACAATTTTCTTATTTTGAAACCATCATGTGAATGTGCTGTCTTTCCATTGATAAATCTTCTCATTGCGCTTGTCTCGTCCTCTTTTCTATTCATTTACTTGCAATTCCTTCTCATCAGATATGGAAAGAAATGAAATGATATAATTGATATTGGTAGATTCACTGCGCACTAAAGGACAAATCATAAAAGTGAGACTCCATATTGCTTCTAATAAGGCGGTGGCGTTAATTAGAAACTGTCTGTCATGCACAATGGATGTCTGCGTTGCACTTTCCAGAAAGCTATTCATTTAGAAAGTCACCGTCTCTTTGCAATTTGCCTTTGTGATTCAGAAAGCTGGTGAAGAAGTGGAGGTAGTTCTCCTGGGAAATAAAAGTGACAGGGAAGACGAACGTGAGGTTTCAAAAGAAAGAGGGGAAAAGGTAAGCATTGATTGTCTCTGCATAGAAAAGTATTTGAGTTAGGCGGGTACGCTGCATCTGTAAGGCGCCTGACCATGCAGCTCCGCCATTAGGAACTAATGTTGCTTAGAATGGAATTCTCATTCTGGAATATTGATTGCACCTTTTCCTTAAGATGTACGTTTGAAAAATGTCTTTTAATTCAGGTATTATAAAGTTTTATCCATTGGTTGAAACTTTGGAAGCGTGTACATTAAGCTGGTGTCACACATAACGACGACGACAACGACGTCGCTGCTACGTCACCATTTTCTGTGACGTTGCAGCGACGTCCCGTCGCTGTCGCTGTGTGTGACATCCAGCAACGACCTGGCCCCTGCTGTGAGGTCGCCGGTCGTTGCTGAATGTCCAGCTTCATTTTTTGGTCGTCACTCTCCCGCTGTGACACACACATCGCTGTGTGTGACAGCGAGAGAGCGACGAAATGAAGCGATCAGGAGCCGGCACTGGCAGCTGCGGTAAGCTGTAACCAGCGTAAACATCGGGTAACCAAGGGAAGACCTTTCCCTGGTTACCCGATGTTTACGCTGGTTACCAGCCTCCGCCGCCCTTGCTGCCAGTGCCGGCTCCTGCACTGTGACATGTGGCTGCAGTACGCATCGGGTAATTAACCCGATGTATACTGTAGCAAGGAGAGCAAGGAGCCAGCGCTAAGCAGTGCGCGCGGCTCCCTGCTCTCTGCACTGTGACATGTAGCTGCAGCACACATCGGGTTAATTAACCCGATGTGTGCTGCAGGAGAGCAAGGAGCCAGCGCTAAGCGCGGCTCCCTGCTCTCTGAACTGTGACATGTAGCTGCAGCACACATCGGGTTAATTAACCCGATGTGTGCTGCAGGAGAGCAAGGAGCCAGCGCTAAGCGCGGCTCCCTGCTCTCTGAACATGTAGCACAGCGACCTTATGATCGCTGCTTCTGCTGTGTTTGACAGCTAAGCAGCGATCATAACAGCGACTTACAAGGTCGCTGTTACGTCACCGAAAATGGTGACGTAACAGCGACGTCGTTGTCGCTGTCGTTTAGTGTGACACCAGCTTTAGACGTTGACGTTATTTCTTCCTATCTACAAAATGTAAAATCTCCGTAGATTACAAATAAACTGAAATCCATTGTGCCCCTCTGTATACCAGATTATTGCATATTTTACGTATATGACACAATATTGTCTGTTGCAACATGATTAAAGCGTCAAATTAATGCAGCCTGTATTAATTTTATATACGCTCCAGTGAATCTAAAGTAAAAAATATTGGCAGTTTAGTTTTATTCAAGGGGTTTGTCCACATCAAACTGTATATCACAGGATAGCTGCTAAATGTATGATCTCAAGGAGTCCGTTCGCTGGGTTCCCGACTGTTCAGTCCTCTGTGTGAATGGACCGATAGTGAGCATGTGCGACTACGGTTCCACTCGCTGTCTATAGGAGTGGTGATCGCACATGCTACACTCAGACACTGGACGTAGTGACCCCTGTTCTTAATATTGGTGGATGTCTTAACCAATATCCAGTGATATCTGTTTTTTTATCGCCCCTGTGCGGAACTACGCCGTGCTTCCCCAAAAATAAGACAGGGTGTTATATTAGTTTTTGATCCGAAAGATGCGCTAGGGCTTAAATTCAGGGGATGTCTTATATTTTCCCATGTACAATAATCCACATTTATTCTTGTACAAAAAAAAATCAACATTTATTCAAATATAATTATATCATCACATTCTGGAACATCAACATTTTGTGTTAATCCCACTACTGGTTCAGCTGCATGTTTTGTTGTCTGATCTGCTGTTCTCTTGGTGCAGAACCAGTCCTATAGAGGTGGGTATATACCATATATACAATGGTTTAAGTTACCTGTTAAAATTTATTATTCTCTTTGTACTGCTAAATTTCCACCAATAGAAAGCAGACACCCCATAAAATAACCGCACTTGCTCAACCCCAAATAATTAAAGTTGACAAGTGAATGGCCAAATTGTGTCAGTCAGGTCCCTCTGCATTCAACAGTGAGTGACTCCCCCTGGTGACTGGAAGCAGTATCTTTCACACGGAGTGATAGGGGATGTGCGCACGTGTGCGTATTGCATGCAGTTACGCTGCGTTCTGCACCGCAGCGTAACTGCATGCGTCCTGCGTCCCCTGCACAATCTATGGAGATTGTGCAGGGGCTGTGCGCACGTGGCCTATTAGAACGCAGCAATTCGGCTGCTGCCTGAATCGCTGCGTTCTAAGAAGTGACATGTCACTTCTTTCGTGTGCTTTGCATGCTGTCTATAGGGAGAGGCAGCATGCAGAGCGCACGTTCTCTGCCGGCACCATGCGCTTCAGAACGGAGCTTTTCAGCTGCGCTCTGAAGCGCACCTTTTAGGTGCGGTGCAGAGCGCACACATAGTCATACTGGTACCCAATCTATTTGTGAGAGCTGTAGTGCAATGCAGCTGGAGCAGCGGGGGACCTGACAGTGACGCAGATCTGTGTGAGAGTCCATCCAATATTGGAACTTGGGGTCTGGTGAGTGCAATTTTTTTTTTTTGAGGGTGAATTTGCTGTTTTTGGGGGGTGTCTGCTTTCTTTTAGGGATGTCTGCTTTCTTTTAGGGATGTCTGCTTTCTTTTAGGGATGTCTGCTTTCTTTGATGAAGAGTCCTGCTGTACTCTTTAACTTTTTTAGCTGCGCTTGACACTTCCTTATGGAACCGCAACTAGGGCTTATATTTGGCTTATTTTCCGGGAAACAGGGTATGTACACTTGGCTCATGCAGTTGTTACTCATTGGGTACAAAGACATCATGCCATCATCCCATGACCCTCGTTTCTTGCCAACATAGTCAATGTAGCAGCATCTATGGTCAGTGCAGGTCAGTATGATTTCCACAAAGTATTATATATCTCTGAGACTTTGGCATGTTGAATTACAGCATGTTTCATTCTCTATTTCCAAGGGAGATAAGCCACCATCAAAGTTGTCCCTTCCCCTATTACGTACCCATGCATGATCACCCAAACCAAGCATGCTTGCCTACAGGGAGATCCGGAGAAACAGCTATAGGTGTATGTTTAGCTTTAAAAAAAAGCTGCTCATGAAAAACAAAGAATCTGACTCACACAGAACCCATCCGGCAAGAGGTACACATGTTCAAATCCTACCATTATCATGTACAAGACCAATTATTCAAAATGACTTGCACAGTTATGTTTGCTATTTCAGTAAGTGACCTCATAGAAAGTGGCATTATTTCTGGCCTTTTTAAGCTACTTGAGTGTCTGGAGAATAATCTTTTGTGGATTAAGTCTGGGCATCAAAATGGGTAGAAGAAATCTCCTCTTCTGACATTGTCACGTTCTGAGAAAGTTATACCATGTGACAAACTGTCACGTCTCGCGGGCGGCCCGAGACTGTCACTAGCGGTGACCTCACGGGCTCCCATGTATTGCTGAGAATGTGGCAGGCAATGGAAGTCAGTGACAGCGCTGACGTCAGGAGTGCAGGAGATCGTCATAGCAGGTAATGATCTCATCTAACCTCCTGACAGCAGCGCTCGTCATCCCCTGCAGTGACCTGGGCTGACCTATTGATGTTAGCTCAGGTCACTGCACTGCTCTCCCAGCCAATGGAGAACATTCTGTTCTTCATTGACTGGGACAGTGACTATGGTATGGATCGTCGTGGGACCCCCTTATTGGATTACGCCGGACCTGGATTTGATTGTTGTTTTCAATAAAATGGTGAAAGAGGGAATGTTTTGGGGAGTGTTTTTACAAATAAAACTTTTTTTGTTGTCTATTTTTTATTTCTTATTGACTGGGTTGGTGATGTCAGGTATCTGATAGACGCGTGACATCGCTAACCCCAGGGCTTGATGCCAGGTGACATTACAAATCTGGTATCAACCCCATTTATTACCCCGTTTGCCACCGCACCAGGGCAACGGGATGAGTTGGGGCAAAGCGCCAGGACTGGCACGTCTAATGGATGCGCCACTTCTGGGGCGGCTGTGGCCTGGTATTTTTAGGCTGGGGTGTGTCCAATAACAGTGGACCTCCCTAGTCTGAGATTACCAGACCACAGCTGTCCGCTTTACCTTGGCTGGTGATCCAATTTGGGGGGGGCCCACATTTTTTATTTTAAATTATTTATTTAATGTAAAATAACAGCGTGGGGTGCCCTTTGTTTTGGATTACCAGCCAAGGTAAAGCTGCCAACCGTGGTTTGAAGGCTGCAGCTGTCTGCTTTACCCTAGCTGGCTACAAAAGATATGGGGGCCCTCCCGTCGTTTTTTTCATCTATCCATCTTTCTATCTATCCATCTATCTATTAATTATCTATGTATTATCTATATTATTTATTGCTGTTAAAGCATTAAAAAACGTAGGGACCATCCTCCAAAAAACGCACCAAAACGCGGTAAAAATGCATGCGTTTTTCGGTGCGTTATTGGTGCGTTTTTTTGTTTTTTAAATTCAATTATTATTAACACAGGAAACACCGTATTGTACAGAATAAAGCACAATGTCAGAACACAAGCATTGTATCGAGGAATTGTTAGCAGATCAAATCCTAAAATATGGGGAGATACAAAACTCAAGACTGTATAAATAACGATGAGAGCTGTAACCGACTACTGTCGGAGGATCAACATAATACCTTTTTATTGGTGCATTTTTTTTTTTAACGCAGGTGCGCTAATCCTTCACTGTCAAGAAATTTCTTAAGAAAAATCCTTTTTCTAGTGCGCACAGAGCCTTAGAAGGTTGCAGGATCATATATATATCCAAGGCAAAAGGAATCTTAAGAAGGATGGAACTAAATCTTGCAATGCCATACCCCTCTGGTATATCCTTCACCAGAACAATGGCTATAGCACTGCACCAAGTAATGCCAGACCTATGTATTCTTATTTTTCACCTGTCTGCATGGATTGACCATTACAGTCACTATAAAGTAGGCTATGACTGCAAATCCAGGCATAACCATAGGTCTATGCACATACTCAGCCACCCTAGCCAGACCGCAGGTATAAACAGTATCTTGTGGTTAGTTTAACCTGTTAAGGACCATGTGATCTTTCGTATTTGCGCTTTCATTTTTTCCCTCCCGTTATTCCAAGAGCCGTAACTTTTTTTTTATTTTTCCATCAATATAGCCATGTGAGGGCTTCTTTTCTGCGAGTTGAACATTTGAATAACTCCTTTTATTTTCTCATATGATGTAATGAAAAATTAAAACATTTCGAGGAAAAAAAAATCTCGTTTGCGAAGCTGTAAAGGTTTCAATTTTTGGGATCTGGGGCTGTGTCAGAGTTTGTTTTTTGCACCCAGAACTGATGTTTTTATTGATATTAATTTAGAGTATATACGATATTTTGATCTTCTGTTACTATGGTTTTTTTGTTGTTGCAGGAGCAAAATGAATTCTGGCGGCTTGGATTTTTTTCTTGTTACTCTGTTTACCGATCAGATTAATTTTTTATTTTGTTATATTTTCAATATGGCAAAAGAGGAGTGATTTGAACTTTTGTGTGTTTTTTTTTTTTTTTTTTTTTTTTTATTCATATTTTTAAAAACTTTTTTTTTTACTAGTCACCTTAGGGGGGTTAAAGCTGAGATCATCCAGTTGCTTGTGCTGTACAGACCAGTGTAGCAGCATCATCACTGCTCTGTATAGCAAAAATCACAATTTCCTATGAATGCTGGTTTGCAGCCGGCACTCACAGGAGGATCGTCATTTCAACACAAGGGTTGTCAGCTGACCCCTGGAGATCATGAAAACCCATCGGCACACCGCAATCACGTCAGTGCTATTGGGAGTGTGAATGATGCTCCCCTGCCAGTGTGTTTAATAGGCACATGTTGGCTGATAAGATCAGGCAACATGTCCAGGGAAAAATGTGGGCACAGTGTGTGAGCTTACATCAAAGGCAGGAACAAGACTCATGATGGGCATAGTACATCATGGGTCATTAAGAGGTTAAGTGTCTGTAATATAAATGCAAGTATCAATTCTGCTATTGAATTGTATACTATCTGTACACAGGATATAAAGGAAGTTATCTTCTATAGTGGTGATTTCATGCAGCAATTATTGTGCTATTTCATTATTCTCATCATCATGAATAATTAAAATTGTAAAGTGGTTGTAAAAACGAGCAAATTTCCCATTTACCGCTTAAAAATCCTCTTGGTTCTCAAGAATGAAGAGATTTTTAATGTTGATTTCTTCTTGCTGCATAGGTTACCAGCTGCCACTGCCGAGGTGTTCTCTGTTCTAAGCGAGGAGTGCTGCACTTATCAGTTCTTTCCAATAAAGCTTGTAAGCGCTGCTCTGAAGCTGGCCAGATTGCTGGATTCTGTCAGATTCAGTGCTTCTTCGCTCCTATGATGCTACAGAGGCAAAGCTGCACAGAGCGCAGTTTTGGCTACAAAAGAAAAAAAAATAATGTACTCCCCTACCAGACCCCACAGCTCCTCCTTACTGCTGCCAGTGTCCCAGCCACTGTAGTCTCCTGGCTTTTTTTTTTTCTTGGTTAGGGCATCAGGTGATCATTGTAGCCAATTAGAGGTTGTTTGTGCCAAACAGAACTTCCTGGCCAGGCATGACACTAGACACTTCTGTTAGCGAGTCCAAAAGATAATCTGATCCACCCTTTCACCCCTATACAGGAATCCATACTTCTCTGCAGAGGCCTCTGGGTTGCATCCACAGAGATGCTCCTGGCCAGTGGAGCAAGTTGAGAGTTGAATGGTCAGCTAATTGGGACATTACCTTAGAGGTGGAAACCATGTCCAAAGCAGAGGCCAGAGACATGGTGTGAGGAATAGCCAGGGTTAGGAGAAGATGTGAAGCAGAAGAGGTGGCAAACTTTCCAGGGACAAATTCAAAGGGATAACTAGAGAATGTTCAGAGTATAAAAAGCGCATCAAGAGCAGAGATAACAATGCAATAACTGGAATGGGACAGGTGACACATGGGAACCCATCCTACCATTGGTCCACACAAAGAATCCCTAAGGAGGCTTGGCTGAATGGTGATTGCTCGGTACAGTGGGTGACGTGTGCTACCAAGCAGATAGTAACCCAAATCCCCTTTAACCTGTTAGTATTTCACCTAATAACGAAGAGGTGGTATATAGCAGTGGAGGGGATCCCGGACAGGTTAGTTTGCTATACTGGTGTATTACCGCCTGTCAATTGCCCTTCGTAATCCATACACCCTAGATAAGTCTCTCTGGGAGGTGGAGGACATGCAGTGCTTGGTTAGTTCCCTTTCTTCATTATTTCATGTGTGAACAGTGGACTCTGGCTATTTGCTACCAGGCCAATCGTCAAGGCAGAACAGATGCTTCCTTTCAAGACTCCCGGGCCTCTCCCGAGTGACATTGGGCACATGAGTGATTTTACTCCCAGCAGCTGTAATGTCTGAATAAAATACAGGTTATTTCTTTTATAAGACTTTACGCTTAATGTATTACTGAAAGGTCACATTGACATCTTATATTTAATATTCTCTGTACAAATGTGACAAGAACACATTCTCTGTACCATAATGAGTGTGTCATAAAATGGCGACATAGCTGGACGCCGGCTTCTGCGGTCACTTACCGCTGCACTGTTTCCTCTTAGCCTCACAGCAGCAGAGGCTTCTCATTCCTATTATTATCGATTCTGCAGTAATGTGCGCTGCCGCATATACAGTCATCACGGACAAAATGGTTTCCTGTTGAGATGAATGAAATGCGGTTCATACACCTACACATATAACTGGGAACTTTTACTTTTCCTATTCTTCAGAATTTATAAAGTTTTGAGTTTTTAAATATTTTTAAAAATTGAGATACTTTGCACATAAAAAAAGGCCAGTTGTATGTGAGCCCAGTAGCCAGTGTCAAGGCATAGCTCTCTTTCTTGGGTCCCTACCTAAATGCCTCTACTGCACATCTTCACGGATCATTGCTCTCATATCCGTCAGGAGGGATTTTTGTTCATCCGAAACTAACTTAGCGATGCAGGAGTCGAAAAGTTGTTTCGTGCAGGACTGACAGATTCGTATTAAAAACTGCGCATCTTTTAATTTTTGCTGATGATTTTTTGAGAACTCTTTTAGGGATGGTGCCGGTGCGTGCAGTGGAAGAATCCTTAAATACATAAGGTGCAGACTGAAGCTGATTCCACTACTGGGCATACCCTATGCACCTGCACTTACGTGACCCTGGGACCCCTCAGGGGATTTGGCATCCGACCTGTCACCCTCATCCATTACAACAAAGCAATCAGTATAGCCTGTTAGATAGCAAGAGCGTGCACAGCTCCCCTTCTCCGAGGTTTTTATTACCTGCTTTGGCGACGTCAGGTCCCGTTCCCGCCTACTGATCTCCGTTCTGGATCACACGCCACCTCCCGGGGAGCCGCCATATTCCAAACCCGGAAACGCGGAAGTCGCAGTACTGCGCATGCTCCACCGTGCATGCCAGGCTGGAGCGCATGGTGTGCACAGACCCGGAAGTGCCTCACGGCCGCGGCCAGATAGCGGGACGCCGACAGCCCTCACCTGAGGGAAGCGGCTGGTGCCGGGAACTCCTGCTCCACTGGCCGGCTGAGGGACCTCTCCTCCAGAGGTGTCGGCCAGGGGCTGCTTGACAGGTCTGAAGGAGAGAGCGAGCCCCCCCCGATCCGCCTGGACCCCGTACATCCCGACGGTAAGATATGCGTCCGTCCTGTACAGGGACAGGAAAAACACTGAGGAGATGGGGATGGGCAGGGGCTTTTAACCTCTTGCGTTTCCTGTCCCTGTAGAGGTCAAAGGAGCAACTCCTACCTTGCTGTCATGTGGCGTCCTGGAAAATGGCCTTAAGCTGATGGGAAGGAGTGCTCAGTCAGAAGGCATGACCCTGTAATCTAATATGAGATAACTGACTGCACTTCCTAACACATGTGAACAGGTGCAAACTGAACATGACATGTAGACTAATAAATAAACAGCTGCATTCTAAAGCGCTCAGGCTTGCAAACATTGAATATCGGAATTTTGACGTCCATTACTGCTAAGAAAATAAAAAAATTGAGATTGTAAGAGCATAAAATGGCCAGTTATCAATTTTACAATCTGCACCTTAATAAAAATCCTCTCTATTTTCAAGAAGGATTTTGATTTTAGTCTTTAAGTTACAGAATACCCTGCAACCGCAGCCAGTTATCTAGGCGAGGTGCCACTCTGGAGCCAACCGGATCACTGGATCGGTCTGTTCTCACTGCTGCACTCCTTCCATGCTATAGAGGCAAAGCTGGCTTTGTTAGCAGCATGGGAGAGAGCACAGTTCAGACTAGCGGCGTCACCATACTGCTAGTCTGACAAGTCAATCTTTGGGAGTAAACACTCCTGGCAAAGCAGCAATTTGGGACCCAGAGTGTCGCGCTACTGAAGCTACATCTCCAGATGACCTTTTTAACAAGTTGTTGAAATCTCACCTGGAATACCAAGCATATTTAGCTGATATTTCTTACAGTTATGCACAACTTGCACATGCCTTCCTATTATTTGCCACCTACTGCCTACAATTCCTGTATAAAGCGTATATATATATATATATATATATATATATATATATATACATATATATATATATATATTATATATATATATATATATATATATATATATTGCTATTTCAGATATTCCAACACTACACCATCCCCGCCTAACAACTTGTTCTTTTCTAGTTGGCTTGGGAATACGGTATTCCTTTTTTTGAGACGAGTGCTAAAGAAAATATCAATATTGATAAAGCATTTCATATGTTATCAGAGGCCATATACTCAAAGGTAAGCATTATACAGGTATTCTAAGGAGCCAAAAAACTAACTAAATTCATATCAAATTAACTGAAATATATAAGGTTCATAAATTTTATTTTACACAGTGTGCAGAATTATTAGGCAAGTTGTATTTTAGAGGATTTTTTTATTATAATAACTATACATATACTAAACTATATATACCGGTATATACTATATAACAACTATGTTCTCAATCAACCCAAAATACTCAAATATCAAAGCTTAATATTTTTGGAAGTTGGAGTGGGTTTCTTTTTAGATTTCGCTATCTTAGGAGGATATCTGTTTTTGCAGGTAATTATTACTGTGCAGAATTATTAGGTAACTTAATGAAAACCAAATATATTCCCATCTCACTTGTTTATTTTGACCAGGTAAACCAATATAACTGCACAAAATTTAGAAATAAACATTTCTGACATGCAAAAACAAAACCCCAAAAAATTAGTGACCAATATAGCCACCTTTCTTTATGATGACACTCAGCAGCCTACCATCCATAGATTCTGTCATCAATTGCTTGATCTTGTTTACGATTAACATTGCATGCAGCAGCCACCACAGCCTCCAGTCACTGTTCCGAGAGGTGTACTGTTTTCCCTCCCTGTAGATCTCACATTTTATGAGGGACCACAGGTTCTCTATGGTGTTCAGATCAGGTAAACAAGGGGGCCATGTCATTATTTTTTTCATCTTTTAGACCTTTACTGGCCAGCCACGCTGTGGAGTAGTTGGATGCATGTCATGGACCATTGTCCTGCATGAAAATCATGTTTTTCTTGAACGATACCAACTTCTTCCTGTACCACTGCTTGAAGAAGTTGTCTTCCAGAAACTGGCAGTAGGTCTGGGAGTTGAGCTTCACTCCATCCTCAACTCGAAAAGGTCCCACAAGTTCATCTTTGATGATACCAGCCCATACCAGTACCCCACCTCCACCTTGCTGACGTCTGAGTCGAAGTGGAGCTCTCTGCCCTTTACTGATCCAGCCTCTGGCCCATCCATCTGGCCCATCAAGAGTCACTCTCATTTCATCAGGCCAAAAAACTTTTGAAAAATCAGATAAGATATTTCTTGGCTCAGTCTTGACGTTTTATCTTATGTTTCTTGTTCAAAGGAGGTCGTTTTTCAGCCTTCCTTACCTTGGCCATGTCCCTGAATATGGCACACCTTGTGCTTTTTGATACTCCAGTAATGTTGCAGCTCTGAAATATGGCCAAACTGGTGGCAAATGGCATCTTTGCAGCTTCATGCTTCATTTTCCTCAATTCATGGGCAGTTATTTTGCGCCTTTTTTGCCCAACACGCTTCTTGCGACCCTGTTGGCTATTTGTCATGAAACGCTTAATTGTTCGGTGATCACGCTTCAAAAGTTTGGCAATTTCAAGACTGCTGCATCCCTCTGCTAGACATCTCACAATTTTGGACTTTTCAGAGCCAATCAAATCTCTCTTCTGACCCATTTTGCCAAAGGAAGTTGCCTAATAATTAAGCACACCTTATATAGGGTGTTGATGTCATTACACCGCACCCCTCCTCATTACAGAGATGCACATCACCTAATTTACTTAATTGGTAGTTTGGCTCTCAAGCCTATACAGCTTGGAGTAGGACAACATGTATAAAAAGTATTATGTGATCAAAATACTCATTTGCCTAATAATTCTGCACACAGTGTAATTACAAAGTACTAATGTGTTTATATAATCACATCTAAAAAGAACAACACTATAAAATGTGCATTGTTATAAAAATAAGTATAATGTATCATTTATAACACAACAGACAAATAGACGTACTGGTGGGTGAACCCCATGAAGGAAGTAATTGGCACAAATTACAAGATGAGCATAAAATACAAGCAAATAAATGTAATGTGCACAACCAAAGAGAATAATGAATTGTTAATGCAAAGATAGGTACACATAATGAATTATTCAACTTGGAATGCCAAAAACACACAACACAACACACCTTCAGTCTTGGTCCAGAGTTTCATCTTTAAATGTTTCTTTTTCAGAGATCATCTGTATTAATCAATCAAAATGTAGTGAACTTGAGAGATCTGAAGAAAAGCTCATCCTGTGTGAGCTGCTTGTGATGGAGTCAAGAAACCACCACCGAGGAAGACTCGGACATTTACCATCGAGCAGTATTATCTAGCTAAACACTGAAGTAGAGGCCAGATATTTAGGGTACAGAAGAGCGAAGATGCTTCATTTTTCTGTGTTTTCAGCTGTCCACACCAAATCTGTATGTAATGGTAATCTGTTCTGATTATTTTAGGTCTCTTCTGGGGGGTTTTATGCATTTTGTACTTTTTTATGAATTTTTGTAGTAGTTTTAAATCATTGTTTATTTTTTTAAAGTGTTCTTTTAGTGTAGACCAATTGGGTTCTGCACTTAAAAATGACATTTTTTTTTATTTTTTTTGTATTTTGATTAAATTGCATCCACTTTGCTTGAACGTTTCAACACAGTAGGTTTTCCGTACGAAAAATAACAGCGGGTAAAATACAGCAGCCGGCTGCATGGGAGCATGGCCTAATGTGAAGTGCAATTTGTACATAGTCACATTCTATCCATTGTACTGACTATTGTTTATATATACTGTGTGTATAATATTTCTTTGTGTACTTTCTTTATATCTCTACTGTTGCACTTGTTTTAGGAGGAATTACTTGGTAGGGGACCAAATCCCATTATGCACTGACTTTCAATAGTATTTATACAGTATATACCAAAGCAGAATTTTTTTAGTTTTTTTTAAATGGAATTGCGACGGCTGAACAAGTAAATTATGTCCACATTTCCAATGCATAAAGAAATGTTTGATTTCAACCATGGAGAGGTGTCTTCCTTACAGTTGAATCCTGGTTTTCATTGTACAGGACAGATGTCAGACTGGCGTATGGTGAGCTCACCAAATACTGACTGTGGGTTTTTGGTTTTTTTTTTACCCCCCTAAATCCTGTAAAACTGCACATTATAAAGTGTCTTTTTATTGTGGCCAACTAAGGCTATGTTCACACAGGGCTTTTTTTGGTAAGTTTTTTTTTTTTTTTTTTTCCTGACCAAAAATTGAGCTTGTGGCAGGAAATCTCCTTTGAATCATCTGCGTTTTTGGTGCGTTTTTTTAGTGACGTTTTTGATGCATTTTTTCTACAAAATGGGTTGTATCAATGAAAAAACGCTGCAAAGAATTGACATGCTCATTCTTGAAATCTTCATTGAAATCTGCAGCAAAAACGCAGGGATTTGAAAAAAGTCAGGAAAAAAATGTGCAGATGTGTGTGTGTGTGTGTGTGTGTGTGTGCATGAGATTTCAGAAGTCTCATACTTTGCTAGTATTGTAAAAAGCAGCTTTTTATTAGCATGAATTTGCATAAAACCAAGGCAAAACTGCAGCTAAAAAAACGCAGCAAAAACCTACCAAAAATGCCCTGTTTGAACATACCCTAAGGCACACCTGTGCAATAATTACGCTGTCTAATCACCATCTTGGTAGGCCACACCTATGAAATGGGTGGATTATATCGGCAAAGGAGAAGTGTTCACTAACACAGATTTAGGGTGGAAACACATCTATGCGAGTAAAATCGGTCCGACTGGGCTGAAAAAAACTCGGCTGATTTTAGTTCACGTTAGGTGCGAGTGCAACGCAAGTGCGATGCTATTTCTGAGATTTTACTAGCGTGTGTAATGCGTGTGTAATGCGTGTGTAATGCGTATTTTTTACTATGTCATCTGCCATTCAGCGCTGCTACATGGCCGCTGACAGCAGACACAGACAGCCATGTAGCAGAGCTGAATGGCAGATGACAGCAGACACAGACAGAGCCGCACTGTCAGAATGAACTCGGGTGAACTTCACCCGACTTCATTGTCATGCTGCGGCTCTGTCTGTGCCGCTTCCTGATTAGCGGTCACCAGTGAAGGGCTCACCGGTGACCACTAATCCCCCGAGTGACTGAAGTTAGCAGCCCTCTCTCATACTCACCGATCCCCGGCGCGGCGCTGCACAGCTTTCTCACTGCTCCGGCGGCTTTTACTATTTTGAAAAAGCCGGCCGCTCATTAAAGAATCTCGTATTCCCTGCTTTCCCCGACCACAGGCGCCTATGATTGGTTGCCGTGAGACACGCCCCCACGCTGAGTGACAGGTGTCTCACTGCACCCAATCACAGCAGCCGGTGGGCAGGTCTATACTGTGCAGTGAAATAAATAAATAAATAATTAAAAAAAATGGCGTGCGGTCCCCCCCAATTTTAATACCAGCCAGATAAAGCCCTCCGGCTGAAGGCTGGTATTCTCAGGATGGGGAGCTCCACGTTATGGGGAGCCCCCCACCCTAACAATATCAGCCAACAGCCGCCCAAAATTGCCGCATACATTATATGCGACAGTTCTGGGACTGTACCCGGCTCTTCCCGATTTACCCTGGTGCGTTGGCAAATCGGGGTAATAAGGACTTATTGGCAGCCCATAGCTGCCAATAAGTCCTAGATTAATCATGTCAGGCGTCTATGAGACACCCTCCATGATTAATCTGTAAGTTACAGTAAATAAACACACACACATGAAAAAATCCTTTATTGGAAATAAAAAACACAAACACATTCCCTCATTACCAATTTATTAACCCCGACAAACCCTCCATGTCCGGCGTACTCCACGGACCTCCAGCGTCGCTTCCAGCATGAAGGTGACAGGAGCTGCAGAAGACACCGCCGCTCCGGTCACCTCCAAGCAGCAACTGAGGTGAGTAGCGCGATCTGCTGAGGTGTCACTGAGGTTACCCGCTGTCACCGCTGTATCCAGTGACAGCGGGTAACCTCAGTGACAGCTCAGCAGATCGCGCTACTCACCTCAGTTGCTGCTTGGAGGTGACCGGAGCGGCGGTGTCTTCTGCAGCTCCTGTCACTTCCATGCAGCACAGCTGGAAGCGACGCTGGAGGTCCGTGGATTACGCTGGACATGGAGGGTTTGTCGGGGTTAATAAATTGGTAATGAGGGAATGTGTTTGTGTTTTTTATTTCCAATAAAGGATTTTTTCATGTGTGTGTGTTTATTTACTGTAACTTACAGATTAATCATGGAGGGTGTCTCATAGACGCCTGACATGATTAATCTAGGACTTATTGGCAGCTATGGGCTGCCAATAACTCCTTATTACCCCGATTTGCCAACGCACCAGGGTAAATCGGGAAGAGCCGGGTACAGTCCCAGAACTGTCGCATATAATGTATGCGGCAATTCTGGGCGGCTGTTGGCTGATATTGTTAGGGTGGGGGGCTCCCCATAACGTGGAGCTCCCCATCCTGAGAATACCAGCCTTCAGCCGTATGGCTTTATCTGGCTGGTATTAAAATTGGGGGGGACCGCACGCCATTTTTTTTAATTATTTATTTATTTATTTCACTGCACAGTATAGACCCGCCCACCGGCTGCTGTGATTGGGTGCAGTGAGACACCTGTCACTCAGCGTGGGGGCGTGTCTCACTGCAACCAATCATAGGCGCCTGTGGGCGGGGAAAGCAGGGAATACGAGATTCTTTAATGAGCGGCCGGCTTTTTCAAAATAGTAAAAGCCGCCGGAGCAGTGAGAAAGCCGTGCAGTGCCGCGCCAGAGATCGGGGAACGGTGAGTATGAGAGGGGTGGAAACTGACCGACAGACTGTGAGAGAGGGACAGAGATAGTGACGGACCGACAGAGAGAGAATAGAGACCGAGAGAGAGAGACCGACTGACAGGGAATAGTGATTGACAGACATTGGGAGACATCGGTCGTTTCCAGTGTTTTAGGAAACATGCGAGAAATGTATTTAGAAAATCGGATGTCACTAGGATGGTGTGAATGCCGTCCCGTGACATCCGATTTTTTACACGCTCCCATAGACTTGCATTGGAGAAACTCGCAGTAGAAACTCGCAAAAAAGCAGCATGCTGCGATTTTTTTCTCGGTCCGATTTGGACTGAGAAAAAAATCGCAGATGAGAGCTGAATCATTCACTAACATGTGTCCGATTCCAATGCGAGATTTTCTCGCATTGCTCTACTGCGAGAAACTCGCAAGTGAGAAGCAGCCCTTACACAAATTTGTGAACAGTATGAGTTAAAAAGGCTTTTTGTACATAGAAAAAGTTTTAGATATTTAAATTCCGCTAATGAAAAATGGGAGAATGAACAAAAGTGTTGTGCTTACGTTGTTTTTTTTTTTTTGTTTTTTTTTCCAGAATAGAACAAGTGATCAGACTATTGCAGGTTCAAGTCCCCTAAGGGGGAACTAATAAATACAGTACAAAGTAGAAGTAATGTTTTTAAAAAAAAAAAAATCTAAAATATAAAGGTTCAAATCATGCCCTTTTTATCACATTAAAAATTTAAGAAATTAAAAAAATAAAATACATTGCAACATAGTAGGAGAAAAAGACATGGCCACACATCAAAAAAAATCATAGGTTGATCTAAAGCTGCTAAGCAAAAATTAAATGCCTAAACATGAGGTTCTTGGTTTAACATTCTGATCAGGCTGTATGAAGCCCACTGCCACGTCTCGGTAAGTGGATCCCTAACTTTGACACTTTAAAGATGCGGCGCCATGCGCCAATCACTGCCGCAGTACCAATGCACCAGCAGGGCAGGTGACCCGGTGTCTTACAGCGCCCATGGTGCAAGGCTGAGTCCCCAAGACTCAAGGTCACACCGCCCCACAGACACAAAATCACTGCAACAATGGCCGCCACACAGCACAAACACCCTGTGAATGGAGCTGAATAACTCACCTTACACCAGCTCCCACATGCTGCCAACCACAGCTCAGCAGCTGGCCTAGCAATCTAGATGCCACTGAGCCATGACTGGCACTGTGTGGGCGGGTGAGGTGAATGTATACCCCCAGAAAAGACGCTGAGAGATGCCCAGTTCCACTACAAGCAGAGATTTCCCATTCTGTGCTCCAAACCTAATCAATGTGAATATCTCTGCAATAGAGTAGTGTCGGATGAAAAAAAGTGCCAGTCAGGGAATTTTACAAGGTATTTGACTCAAGTTTTTTTAGTAACAAGTCCTCTGTAAGCATTTTTTTTTTCTTGCCACTTAGATCATCTCATTTCAGTTTTTGACACTGACTGTTACTCATGTTTTATATTATTGTTATTAAATATATTTTTGATTTAATATTATGTTATGACTGAAGTTATATATTGTAATCCTGTATATGCACTTGCTACAGAGAACTCCATTAGTCTGGGGTCTGAATGTTACACGATTTGGAATCGGTAGGATTTTCTGAATCATCTAAAGCTGCTTTCACACATCCGGTAGGTGCAGAGCCGGCCAGTCCGGCTCTAAAACCTATGCAATGGATGCGGTGAAAAAGCCGTATCCTTTGCATACGTTTTTTAAATGTGGCCCGTCCGGTTTTTGCCGCTTGCGGCATGCTACTGAGCATGTGCAGTGGCAAAAACCGCATCCGGCGTCTATAGGCATGCATTGAAAAATGCGCTACATCGGCCGGATGCGGCGCGATGCGGGTTTTTTTGCCGCACAAAAAAAACGTGCCAGGCAACGTTCCATCCGGCCGCCGCATCAGCTAAATCTGTTGCGTGCGGCAAAAAACGGACAGAACGCAAGCCCATGCGGCACAATGTGGCACTAATTAAAGTCTATGCAGGAAAAACGCAACCGGCAGCAAAAAAAAAACGGTTGCGTTTTTCCTGCAAAGTGCCGGATTGTGCCGCACAGGAAAAACCAGAGGTGTGAAAGCAGCCTAAGGCTGATTTCACATCAGCGGTATTCTGCCGCACTCGCAGATCCAGCACAAGGACAGGTACAGTACATTAAGTTCACTGGCAAGCTCCGGGCGCATGCGGTCATGTGACTGGAGCATGTGACAGCATGTGACCGGGGCTTGCCGCACTGTCTGTGAACTGTATTGTACTGTATTGCCCTTGTGCCGGATCCGGCAGTGCGGCAGAATACCGCTGATGTGTTTGTGCCCTAACTATAACTAGAAACTGAAGGAAACCGATGATGATGATGATGTCCAAGTCTATGCGCACACGTTCAATATTTGCAGCAGATTTTACCAGAGTGTTGGCAAGAAAAGCCCTGTGTAAAGTACTGGGGCACTTTTATTTGTGTTTTTGATACATATCTACATTCTATTTTTTTTCCTATTCTGAAATAATGTCCAGTTTGTCAGCTGCAGATTTGAAAAACCACTTGGATGGTTCAAATCTGCGAGGGAAAAAATAAGCAGCATGTGCAGAAGATTTCCAAAATCTCACTCAACTTGCATGTACCATAAAACGCTGCATGTTTTCCACTGCAAAAACGCAGCATGTGAACAAGCTCTTAGTACTAGTATCCCGCTCTTGGTTGGTGTCTTCTTTTTAACGTAAAAATGCCTCAGTATCTGTCTATTTTTACTTATGATACATTGCACTATGATAATATCACAATTGATAAGTGAAATGGTCCAATAACAAATGTACTGTATATTTTCTGTATATGTGAATGTGATTATAGCACAATGTGAGCACATATATAATTGGAGAATACGACACGACGCAACGTGCGCACATAGCCTAAAGGTCCAGTCACACTAAGCAACTTACCAGCGATCTCAACAACGATAGGGATCGCTGGTAAGTTGCTAGGAGGTTGCTGGTGAGCTGTCACACTGCGACGCTCCAGCGATCCCACCAGCAACCTGACCTGGCAGGGATCGCTGGAGTGTGGCTACACGAGTTGCTGGTGAGCTCACCAGCAACCAGTGACCAGCCCCCAGTCTCCTAGTTACAGCACACATCAGGTTAATTAACCCGATGTGTGCTGCAGCTAAATGTGCACAGAGCAGGGAGCAGCGCACACTGAGCGCTGGCTCTTTGCTCTCCTAGTTACAGCACACATCGGGTTAATTGCCTGATGTGTGCTGCAGCTACATGTGCACAGAGCAGGAGCCGGCAGCACAGGCAGTGAGAGCGGAGGAGGCTGGTATCAAAGGTAAATATCGGGTAACCAAGGACAGGGCTTCTTGGTTACCCGATGTTTACATTAGTTACCAGCCTCCGCAGAAGCCGGCTCCTGCTCACTGCACATTAGTTGTTGCTGTCTCGCTGTCACACACAGCGATCTGTGCTTCACAGCAGGACAGCAACAACTAAAAAATGGCCCAGGACATTCAGCAACAACCAACAACCTCACAGCAGGGGCCAGGTTGTTGCTGGATGTCACACACAGCAACATCGCTAGCAACGTCACAAAAGTTGTTCGTTACCAGCGATGTTGCTAGCGATGTTGCTTAGTGTGACGGGGCCTTAAGAGTAAGGGCTCGTTCGCACGTTTGCATATTGCAAACATTTACACTGCGTCTAGCACTGCAGAGTAAATGCATGCATCTTGCTTCTCATGCACAATCTATGTAGATTGTGCATAATCCATGCGCACGATGCTTTTTTGAACGCAGCGATTTGGATGCTGAAATTTTGATCCAAATTGCTGCGTTCAAAAATGCAGCATGTCAATTCTTTTGTGCGCTTTGGATGCAGCTCAGTTTCCTGCCAGCGTTGAGAAACACGTGATGGTGTCTCCGCGGCTTTCTTATTTGCATACTTCCCAGGGGGCAATGCTCTAGAATCACTGCGTTGAGAAACACGTGATGGTGTCTCCGCAGTGGATATGTTGATCTCCCTAAGGTCAACAATGCTTGCTTAAGTAGTCTTTTACTAGGCATTGCCCCCACTAGCCAGATTCCTACTCCACACTGATGAGGGGCAAATACCCCGAAACGGCTGTCTGTGGATGGATACCATGTTTGGTATAGGTAGTCTCCTTGACTGGAGACTGCCCTTCCCGTGGTTGTTCCTTCCCGGTGAAAGACCTGGCTAGTTTCCTGCCAGCGTTGAGAAACACGTGATGGTGTCTCCGCGGCTTTCTTATTTGATATACGCACAGGCTGACAGTGGAGGAGATGGGGGGATTAACCCCTCCCTCTCCTCTGCAGTGCCCGCCCTTAGCTTCACAGCTGTGACCTGTTCGCATGACACTCGGCTCAGGCTCGCAGCAGAGCCTGAGCCGGGAGTCATTAGCATATCGCATCTGATGATCTCGCATCGCATGCCATATGCTCGTGTGAGTTCAGCCTTAGAAGTGTAAAAGTTTCCTTTATTCCAGTTTCTTTAAAACATAATTACCTGGGAATAGCGGAGTACAGCAGGGCCATGAACAATCAGACAAGCCTTTCCTATCGTTGTGCCTATCCCGGCATAAGCTTGTTAGGTGAGCACGGTAGTATTAACTCTTCTACTCACTGGTCTGGTGTGTACAATGTCTCACATGAGAGCGCCGCTCTCCTACTTTTATTTTGCCTTTTAGATGCACTACTATATGTATGTTTTATTAGAAGATTCCATGACTGGTTGTCTCCGCTCTGTCTTCTGCTTTTGGCTTTTTGAGATTCCAGATTATCTTGTAAATCTTTAATGAAATCAAATTGCAGAAGTGCAGAATGTTCCAGTGTGACACTTCTAACCCATTGGATGCGTAATTCAGTTACATTTCACTTAGACCTTTTAATTCTATTTAAACTCATATTCACTTGGCCTCATTTGTCGTTCCTATTTTGATAATTTTATTAAAAACAAGATTAGCTGTAAATCCACTTTTGAGTCTGGTTTTTATTCATTTTTGTCTGACTTATGTAATGACCTGAAAGCTCAGAGGGCAATAATATATATTTTTATCTCAAAGAAAATTAAGATACAAGGCTCTGATCAGAGGTTTTTGAGAGGTTCAAAAATGACGCTTTTTTCAAGAGGAAATTTCTTCAGAAATCCTTTTTAGGCCGAAGTCACACTTGTGAGTAACTTACATCTCATCACCCGGCACGGCCTGCTGCTCTCCGGACAGGAACGGGTCAGCTGCATAGAAATACATGCAGCTGACCCACTCCTGTCCAAGGAGCAGCAGGCCGTGCCGGGTGATGGGATGCGAGACTTGTGCGATTTAGGCTACTTTCACACATCCGGTTTTTGCTCTGCGGCACAATACGGCGCCCTGCAGAAAAACCGCAACCGTTTTTTTTGCCGCCGGTTGCGGGGTTTTTTTGCATAGACTTACATTAGTGCCGTATTGTGCCGCATGGGCTTACGTTCGGTCCGGTTTTTGCCGCATGCGGCAGATTTAGCCGATGCCGCGGCCGGATGGAACGTTGCCTGCAACGTTTTTTGCTCCGGCAAAAAAACCGCATCGCGCCGCATCCGGCCGCTGCGGTGCATTTTTCAATGCATGCCTATGGACGCCGGATGCGGCGCGATGCGGAAAAAAACGCATCCGGCCCTTGCATGCGGTTTCTTCCACTGCGCATGCTCAGTAGCGTGCCGCAACCGGAAAAATCGGGCCGGCCGCATGTAAAAACTTATGCAAAGGATGCGGTGTTTTCACCACATCCGTTGCATAGGTTACACAGCCGGATTGAGCCGCACGGCTCAAACCGGATGTGTGAAAGTAGCCTTACGCTCGAGTCACTAACAAGTGTGACTCCGGCCTTTATTTCAAGGAATTTCTCTGTTCCAGGACATTTGCTGAAGCATTTTAAGGCTGTGTGTGCACAATGCATTTTTGATGCATTTTTTAATGCAGATTTGTCATAAATCTGCATGCCTATCTTTATGCCAGCAAAGTCAATGAGAAATCTGAAGTGTTGTGCAGACGCTGCTTACTTTTTACTTGCAGATATGCGGCACAAAAAAAACTGCAGCAGGTCAATTCTTGTTGTGTTTTTTTTCCTGCATTTTTTAGCCCTTCCACACCTGCCAGAAGGTGCTGATTTGATGCAGAAAATTTCTGCACCAAATACTTAACATGCGCACATAGCCTTAAGGCCGCTTTACACGCTACGACATCGCTAAAGCGATGTCGTTGGGGTGACGGAATTTGACGCACATCCGGCCGCGTTAGCGATGTCATTGGGTGTGACACCTATGAGCGATTTTGAATCGTCGCAAAAACGTTCAAAATCGCTAATCAGTGACATGCCCCCCTCTTCCCAATTATCGCTGCTGCTGCAGTTACGATGTTGTTCGTTGTTCCTGTGGCAGCACACATCGCTATGTGTGACACCGCAGGAACGAGGAACCTCACCTTACCTGCAGCCGCCGGCAATGAGGAATGAAGGAGGTGGGCGGGATGTTACGTCCCGCTCATCTCCGCCCCTCCGCTTCTATTGGGCGGCCGCTTAGTGACGTCGCTGTGACGCCAAACGAACCGCCCCCTTAGAAAGGAGGCGGTTTGCCGGTCACAGCGACGTCGCTAGGCAGGTAAGTAGTGTGACGGGTCCGCGCGATTTTGTGTGCCACGGGCAGCGATATGCCCGTGATGCACAAGCGATGGGGGCGGGTACGCACGCTAGCGAGATCGCAGCGTGTAAAGCAGCCTTTAGGCCATGTGCCCACAGGAGATCGTACCTGCGGACTTTTCTGCAGATATTTCCTCAGGTTCACACAGCAAATCCGCAGCTATCCATTTCTGCGGTATTTCTGCGGAATTGTTGCGGTAAACCTGTGGAAACAGTGCGGATTTCCTGTGGAATTCCTGCCCTGTATCTCCATAGTGTAAAGGCAGGAATTTCGCAGATCATTCCGCATGAATAATTGACCCGCAGCATTTTCCGCACCCGCAAATACCGCAGCATTGATGCAGCACTCCCCAAATGTGTATGGAGTGTCTGTACTTGCATAAACCCGCGGATTTATCTGGAAAATCTAGAAAATACACGAGTTTTCCGCAGCATTTACTTTCTCCCGTGGACACATGGCCTTATTTTGGAAGAGCTTTTGTTTCTGATGAAGTTTTTGCAGTCTTTTGATTGGACAGTGCTTACTTTGGAGATATTACGGTGCAGAGACGGGCACTTTTTTTTTCCAACAGACATTTTACAAAATCTCTTCAAGGACAAAAAAAAGTTCAAGACACTCTTCTTATTCACAGCAAATTGGATTTCCTGTAAAAATGAATTGGAAAAGTTTTTAAGGCTTTTTTCCTTGAAGATTTTGGAAAAAATGTGCAAAAATAAAAATATTTTTAAAGAAACTGACATTTTTTTTCAGGGTACATGTACAGATGGTAACTAGAAGTCAATGATGAAATATGAAATGCATTACAAAGAATAATATGGGGTTTTTTTTTTACCTTTGCCTTCACTTTTAGTGTGTTTTTTGGGGTCTGCCTTTTTTCTTTTTCAAATACACAAGCTAAATTCCTTATCAATATGTCTTTAGACTGTGGGAAGAAACCAGAGTACCTGGAGGACACCCACACAGACACAGTGACAATTCTTTGCCGATGTTCTTCATTGTGGCATTTGAACCCAGGACCACAGATCAACAGTGCTAACCATGGATCCACCATGCTGCCCACAGAAGCAGAAATTGCCTGTGATTTTGTTAAATTGTTTTGCTACTAACCTATTTTGATCTTAAAGGGGTCTTCCCCCAAAAATGTTAATTTTAAAGTTGATCTTATTCTATAGCTCTTATAATTTATACAATTGGATGTATTTTAAAAAAAAAATGTTCCCATGCTGAGATAATCTTATAATTGTGTCCCTGCTATATACTGTGTAATGGCCGTGTCTAACTGTACAGGGGTATAGTCTGATCATACCACAGCTCCTGGGCCGGGGGGAAGTATTAAAGTACCGTATACAAACATTATAGCTTGTGATCTCGAATTATTCTTTCTACGAGATAAAATATTTTTTTAAACACTGTCAGTGAAATGCTTTACCTCAAAAAAAGGATTAGACACAATCACATGATGCCCTCTCTTTGTTCTCTTTTACTTCCTCCCCTGCTCAGGAGCTGTGGTATGATCAGACCATGTCCCTGTATGGTCAGACACAGCCATTACACAGTACATAGCAGGGACAGATATAAGATTATCTCAGCACAGGAACATTTTTTTTAAACACATCCAATTGTGGAACTTATTATTATTATCTATTGATTAAATTAAACTTTGAAATTACTTTTGTTGGTGGGAAAACCCCTTTAATGGAAAAATAAAGTACAACAAAAACTTTGAAAGAATTCAGAATTACAAAATAAAAACGCAGCACATGTATAAAAAAAAATGTACCTTATTTTTTTTGCTGTTATTGTAAAATGCTGCAGGTTTTTTTTTTTTTTTTCGTATATAAAAAATGAAACGAATACACAAGTCCTGAGATAGTCTTTTCAGCTTCAAGCATCGTCTGAACACAAAGAAGGTAAAAATAACTCTGCTGTAGGAACATTACACCCATTATCTGACCACATATATATTTAGAACTGATCTGTTGCCAATGTATGTAAAGCGCTGTAGAATTAATAGCGCTATATAGGTGGATAAATAATAATAATATTATGTGTCGCCAGACTTCACAATATAAATTGCAGCACTCCAGCCATTGTGAAACAACTGCAGGTATCAGGACTTGCTTGTTGTTGTAGTGTTACAACAGCTAGATTGCTACAAGTTCCTGACCCCTAGCATACATTAATAGACCTGATGTGGTTGATGTACTTACTTTGGAAATCAATCTGAGAACAGCTGTATAATCCTGCTGTTCTAATGAGCAGTTAAAAGGAGCCTGTCAGCAGGTTTGTGTACTATAAACCAAACACATGTATGTAAAGTTACGGTAATTCAGACTAAATGTATCTCTTCTTTTTTGTAATCCTTTCTTCCGCTCTAAAGTAATCCAATTTTTATGCAAATGAGGTGCAAGTGCAGTGGTCTTGGCCCTGTACTTACAGCTCTCCGTCCTCTTTGCATCTTTTTTGCCCCCTTCCATCTGAAGCTCCCTAACTGACTCCACCGTCTGAAATGTTGCACAGGTGACATCATTCCCGGTGGTGCTGCAGCTAAAGGCCGCTTTACACACAACGACATTGCTAACGAGATATCGCTGAGGTCACGGAATTCGTGACACGTCGATCATTTTCAAAATATCGTTGCTTGTTTGGGACGCAGGTTATTCGTCGTTCCTGAGGCAGCACACATCGCTACGTGTGACACCCTGGGAACGACTAACAGCGTTCCTGTGTCCTCCGGCAATGAGGTGGAAGTGACGTTCATGCGGCTGCTTTCCGCCCCTCCGCTTCTATCGGTGGCCTGCTGTGTGACGTCGCTGTGACGCCGCATGAACCTCCCCCTTAAAAAAGAGGTTGTCACAGCGACGTCGTTTGGAAGGTAAGTTCGTGTGACGCGTACCTGCGATATTGTTCGCCACGGGCAGCGATTTGTCCAGGACGCACGAACGACGGGGGCGGGTGCTATCGCTAGCGACGTCGCTGCGTGTAAAGCGGCCTTAAGTCCTGATAACACTGCCAGATCAGGACTATGCACATGTGCATGTGCCGCAACCTCTAAGAAAATTACCAGCACATGTAGTGAAGGCGCCTGTGTGAGATTACAGATGAGTGAGGCAAGTTACTTATACAAGACTGATCTGTGAGTCAGAGACCTGCAGAACCTCGGCATTGAAAGAGGACAGAGAATGGTAAGATCAGGGATGTAAGCCCCCTCTACTTCCGCCTCAATTGCATAACAATTGGATGAGGGATTACTTTGGAATGGAAGCAAACATTACAAAAAATGTATAAATATAATCTGAATTACAGTGGCCTAACCTAGCTGTGTTTGGTTTATGATACAAAAACCTGCTGATAGGTTCCCTTTAAAACAGGTGTGGGGAACCTTGTTTCTGTCAATGGCCGTTTGTGAAAGTATTTGGCCCCCTTGAATTTTTCAACCTTTTCCCACATTTCAGGCTTCAAACATAAAGATTCAAAATTTTAAATGTTATGGTGTAGAATCAACAAGTGGGACACAATTGTGAAGCTGAACAAAATTTATTGCTTATTTTAAATTTTTGTAAAAAATAAAAAAACAGAAAATTGGAGAGTGCAATATTAATTGGCCCCTTTAAGTTAATACTTTATAGCGCCACCTTTTTCTGCGATTACAGCTGCAGTCGCTTGGGGTATGTCTCTATCAGTTTTGCACGTCGAAAGACTGAAATTCTTGCCCATTCTTCCTTTGCAAACAGCTGGAGCTGAGTTACGTTGTATGGAGAGTGTTTGTGAACAACAGTTTTTAGCTCTTTCCACAGATTCTCGATTGGATTCAGGTCTGGACTTTGGACTTGGCCATTCTAACACGTGGATACATTTATTTGTCAACCATTCCATTGTAGATTTTACTTAATGTTTGGGTTCATTGTCTTGTTGAAAGACAAATCTCCGTCCCAGTATCACGTCTTTTGCAGACTCCAACAGGTTTTCTTCAAGAATGGTCCTGTATTTGGCTCCATCCATATTCCCATCAATTTTAACCATCTGTCCCTGCTGAAGAAAAGCAGACCCAAACCATGATGCTACCACCACCATGTTTGATAGTGGGGATGGTGTGTTCAGGGTGATTAGCTGTGTTGCTTTTACGTAAAACATATCGTTTGGCATTGTGCCCAAAAAGTTCGATTTTGGTTTCATCTGACCAGAACACCTTCTTCCCCATGTGTACTGGGTACTTCATGGATCGTGTGAAATTAATCCTCGCGGGTTGCCGTGGGCAGGCCGCGGCAATCCGCATACATATCAGCTGATTTAAACTGCTAGTCACGAGTGGAATCGTGTTCCACCCACGACTATTAACCCTTTACATCTCGCTGCCAAAATCTGGCAGCGAGATGTATATGCGCGCCGGCATTAGGATAACTTACCCCGCCACCATCGGAAGTCACGTGACATGATCATGTGACTTCCGGTGGTTGCCATGGTAGCACAGGGTCATGTGATGATGCCTGTAGCTAACATGAGTCACTTTCTCTCAATGCCGGCATTGAGAGTAAAGCAGTATATCTGTAGATCTCAGCTCTGTAGCTGTGATCTGGAGATATGGAAGAGCGATCAGACAACTGATTCTTATAGCCCCATAAGGCTAGTTTCAAACATCCGGCTTTTCACCGGATTTGGCGCACTCCAGTACAGTGTGATACAGTACCTCTTATCTTATCTTATCTTTTCCTCTCTGAAGAAAGAGGGAAAAAAATGCAAAACGCCCGGGAGTTGAAGGGGTTAAAGAAACAGTCTTCATCAAAAGGTATCAATCACCAAGGACTTTCTCAGTTTAAAATTTTTTTTTTCTCAAAGAGGGGAATTAATTACTACTCATATCATTTATAGAACTCAAGCAGTGGGACATCTGCAGTATACATCACATAGGAGACTCCGGGATAGCTTCCTATCTTATCAGGCACGTAGATGCAATAGCACAAAGAAGGATTACTCAGTGGTTTAAACAACAGATATTTATTTGACTAATACTGTTAAGGCTAAGTTCACACTGCGTTTTTGTGCGTTTTTTGCAGCAAAAAATGCACAAAAACGCACCTGCGTCAAAAAACGCGGCCAAAAATGCACGCGTTTTTGCCGCGATTTGGTCCGTTTTTTGCTGCGTTTTTGCTCACTGCGTCTTTATGCGTTTTTTATCAGTGAACAAAAAAAAAGGTCTGATGTTATTTCCTTCTTCAATATGTTCTTCATTCTCCACTAGTGTATGCAGGAGAGCAGACAGCTGCAGAACTACAAGGCTCAGCATACTCCATCCAATAGTGTATGCAGGGGAGCAGACAGCAGCTGCAGAACTACAAGGCTCAGCATGCTCCATCCAGGACTGTATGCTGGAGGGAGAGTCAGGGGGAGCAGACCTACAAGGCTCAGCATGCTCCATCCAATAGTGTATGCAGGAGAGCAGACAACAGCTGTCGAACTTCAAGGCTCAGCATCCTCCATCCAATAGTCTATGCAGGAGAGCAGACAGCAGCTGTCGAACTACAAGGCTCAGCATCCTCCATCCAATAGTGTATGCAGGAGAGCAGACAGCAGCTGTCGAACTACAAGGCTCAGCATCCTCCTTCCAGGACTGTATGCAGGATTTCTTTGCTCCCCAAACAAAAAAAAATGACGTGGGCTTTGCCATATTTTTGTATGCTAGCTGGGTACAGCAGGCAGGTATGGGCTGCCCCCAACCCCCAGCTGTCTATTTGTACCCGGCTGGGAACCAAAAATATATAGAAGCCCTTTTTTTTTAATTATTTCATGAATTTCATGAAATAATTAAAAAAAAAAATGACGTGCGCTTCGCCTAATTTTTGTGTCCAGCCGGGTACAACTAGGCAGCTGGGGATTGGAATCCACAGTGCAGGGTGCCCATGCTTTCTGGGCACCCCCGCTGCGAATTGCAGTCCGCAGCCACCCCAGAAAATGGCACTTTCATAGAAGTGCCATCTTCTGGCGCTGTATCCAACTCTCCCAGCTGCCCTGATGCCGGGTGGCTCACTGGGTAATAATGGGGTTAGGGCTAGCTGTATATTATCAGCTGGCCCTAAGCCCGAAATTCATGGTGTCACGCCAATATTAGACATGACCACCATGAATTTCTAGTAAAAATAAAAAAACCACAACACAGAAAAATATTTTTATTAGAAATAAAACACAACACAATTAGTGACTCCATCTTTATTGAAATAAAGAACCCCCGTCCCCAGTAATCCTGGGTCAAGGGTCCCGCGCCGTCCAATCCGGATCCAATATCATCTGATCGGTTTGCTGGAAGGCAAAGTGATCAGATGATGTGTCAGGTTCAAGTGCCTGAATCACACCACACAGCAGCTGATTGTATAAAAGCCGTTTATACAATCAGCAGATGCATAATGCAAAAAATTGGTGCAAAAAAAAAATACTCACTTATGTGCCGATTACCGGCAGCTCCCAGAGCGATTGGAGGAGTCTGATCCCGTCCGTGAGACTTACGATCAGCTGATGCGTCAGGTGACTGCATCAGGTGATCCATCGCCAGGTCCTGCATCCTGCAGGCATACGTACCCGGGGAGACTGCACACACCCGGAGCGGCGGTACCGGGAGGAGAATCTGGGAGCGGACATGGCACCGGGAGTCTGCAGACAGGTGAGTATGACTTTTTTACATGCACAGGACGGGAGGTGGAAGCGGCGGTGACAGTACCGGGAGGATTCGCGCTTCTGTGTTTACTGCCAGAAGGAATCCTCTTCCTGTACATGTCACTTTACTACCCACCTCCTGCGTTTATAGCTGCGTTTGTGGTCTTAGAAACGCACTAAAACGCACCAAAACGCACCTATTTGCGTTTCTCATTGCGTCTTTCAACATCCCATTGCACTCAATGGATGAAAAGCGCAGTGAAAAACGCGGGAATAATTGACATGCTGCGTTTTTGGGGCACCACAAAAACGCAGCTGAAAAAAAACGCTGTGTGCAGACAGCAAAAATGAAAACTCATAGACTTTGCTGGGGAAGCAAAGTCATGCAGTTTTCTGAGCAAAAACGCACCTGAAAACTGCGCAAAAACGCACTGTGTGAACTTACCCTAAGGCTAGGTTCGCACACTGCGTCTTTTTGACGCTGTGTTTTTGTGCGTTTTTGGCCGCCAAAAACGCACCTGCGTCGAAAAAACGCGATTTGGTGCGTTTTTGGCTGCGTTTTGCTGCGTTTTTGATCTCTGCGTTTTGCTGCGTTTTTCCAATGCATTGCATGGGGGGAAAACGCAGAAAAACGCAGGAAAGAACTGACATGTCCATTTTTTTTTTTAACTCAAAAACGCAGGTAAAAAAAACAGATGTGTGCGGACAGCAAAAATGAAAACTCATAGACTTTGCTGGGGAAGCAAAGTCCTGCAGTTTTGAGGCCAAAAACGCACCCGAAAAACGTGCAAAAACGCCGCAAAAAACGCACTGTGCGCACATAGCCTTAGTGTGATGCCTAAGATGCAATATCAAAGGGTAAAGCCAATAGTAAAGTTACAGTACATTATTATGCAATGCAATTACACCAATTTAACTATACTGGAAATGAAAGCAATATCATCAGCTCAGTATCATTGTGCTATTACAAATCACTGAGTATTAAAAAAAATCTGCTAACACATTATTGTTCAACTATTATTATTAATGGTATCTTAGACTTAATATCTTTTTTTTTAAACTTTGAATTTTTATTGAGATTTTCAATTTACGTTTTTCATACATAAAATAAAACATAAAATTCACAATTCTTATCGAACCTAGACAAACAATGACAGGACAGGTGAGGAGGGTTAGGAGGGGAGAGGAGAAATAGGAGGGAAGAGGGAAGGGTTTCAAGAGTCCATGCTCCTTCCATAGGACCAATAGGCCTCAGTCTCACAGATCCTCCTGTCCCGCAAAGTAGTCCCATGGTGCCCACACGGCCTGGAAGCGGTCAACTGTGTCATGCAATAGTGCCGTGAGATGTTCCATGCGTCTAACGTCCAGTAATCTATACTTGAGGCTCTGGAGTGAGGGTGTCCCTGGCTGCCTCCAATTCTTTGCAATTAAGCATCTGGCCGCCGTAAGGATGTGGGACAAAAGCTTAGAGGCCGTTTTTCCCAATCCCCCATTCCCAAGACCCAGAACATAGATCAGGGGATCAAGATCAACCTCTATATATAGTACTTTATGGATCAACCCTCTAACCCGCTCCCAGAAGGGGACTATCCCTGGACAGGACCAGAATATGTGCAGAATGGTGCCCCTGCCTCCCCCGCATCTCCAGCAACAAGCCGGTATGGAGGGGTCTATGCCATGAAGGAAATCTGGAGTGTGGTACCAAAATAGCAAAATTTTATAGATATTTTCCTTATATAGTGTGCATATTGACGTCTTGGCGGCGTTTCCCCAGATTGCTGCCCATTCCTGAGGAAGTATCCGCCTTCCCAATAGAGACTCCCATTTCCGCATGTATGGAAAAGACCCCTCGGGCCCCTCCCGTGAATCAGAAAGCAAAATGTAAATTTCCGAAATCAGCCCCTTAGTATCAGTGCCCCTTCTGCAAATTTTCTCAAAATCTGTGGGAATCGAGGCCCCTGCCCTGCCAAACAAGGAGCCAGCCAAGTCTCTGATCTGCAGATATTGGAAAAACTCTCGATTAGAGAGAGAGAATTTATCTCTAAGGTACTCAAAGGAATGGATCTGCATTGTACTTCCATCTATAATGTCTGCAAATCTGAATAGACCTGCCTTGAGCCAGGGGTGCACCATGTCCGACTCCAGACTGCTTGGGAGCAAGGGTTGGTATATGAAGGACACCAGAGGGGAGCAGGGGGATGCCAAAGGAAATCTTCTAATGCAAAATGCCCAGAGGTCCCTAGTGAACTGCATCGGTCCAAGAAGAGGGGGGGGCGAATCACACTGGGCCGGGGGCCACAGGAGCGCGTTTGGATGTATAGGCGCCAGCCAAAGTTTTTCAATCTCAGTCCACCTGTTGTATGCCCAAAGGGACACCCAACAGGGGATCCTCCTAAGATGGGCCGCCCAATAGTATTTTAGGATGTCTGGGACAGAAAGCCCCCCCCTGTTTCTCCGAGCCATCAACACCTCCCTGGCCACCCTATGACGTTTGTTACACCAAATAAATCTAAGGATAGCCGCCTGAAGGGACTTCAGCTCCTTTATTGGTACCTTAACTGGGAGGGTTTCAAAGAAATATAATAATTTTGGGAGCAAGCTCATTTTAACCGCCGCAATGCGCCCCATCCACGAAAGAGGGAGGGGCAACCACTTGCTCAAAAGAGTTCTCAGCTCTCGGAAAAGGGGGGGGAAGTTAAGGTTATAGAGGGAATCATAAGTAGATGTGAGGTTAACCCCCAGGTACTTGACCGCATCTGTCTTCCAACGAAACTTAAAATTCAAACGCAGGTAATCCAGGGCCACCGGGTCGAGATTCAAGGGCATTGCCTCCGTTTTGCTAGAGTTGATCTTATACCCCGAAAGGCTCCCGTACCTACCCAAGGTGCACATTAAAATTGGAAGGGACACATGGATGTTAGTAAGTGTAATGAGCACATCGTCGGCAAAAAGTGAGATTTTAAACGGTTTATTCCTGACCAGGACCCCCGAGATGTCTGGGTTGCTCCTGACCGAGGCCGCGAGGGGCTCTATGCATAGTGCAAAAAGGAGGGGGGACAGGGGGCACCCCTGCCTGGTGCCATTGGAGATGAGAAAAGGCTTAGAGATGTGGAGGGGGAGTTTGATAGAGGCCGTAGGAGCGCTATACAGGGACTTCAAGGCCCGCATAAAGCCACCCGAGATCCCAAAGACCTCCATTGTCTTGAAGAGAAAAGGCCACGCAAGGCGGTCAAAAGCCTTCTCTGCATCTAGACTCAACACCAACGCCTGTTGCTTCGTCCGATTTGCCACATCCACCAGGTCTATGACCTTCCTGGTGTTGTCCCCCCCCTGACGGCAAGGGACAAAACCCACCTGGTCTTTATACACGAGTTGGGGCAACCATCGATTAAGCCTGGCCGCCAAGAGCTTGGTGAACATCTTCAAATCGGAGTTCAAAAGGGCTATTGGTCTATAATTAGCACAGTCCAATGGGTCCCTGGGTGGCTTGGGCAGGAGGATTAAATGGGAGTGTAGCATGGATGGAGGGATAGGGTCACCCTGAAGGAAAGAGTTAAACAAGGCGGCCATGTGTGGGAGGAGCTCCGCCGCAAACACTTTGTAATAAAAATAAGTAAAGCCGTCCGGGCCCGGTGACTTCCCGCCAGGCAGGGCTTCCAGAACTTGCTCCAGTTCCTCTGTAGTAATCTCTTCATTCAAAGCCGCGGCTGCTCCGCAAGGCAGTGAAGGGAGCTCAAGGGCCGAAAAATAGTCCCCAAGTGCCCCAGCCCCGCGCGAAGCCATGCCCGGGGGAACCGGAAGGTTATAAAGCTTGTTGTAGTAATTGAAAAAAATGTCAGCTATTGAAGCGGGGTGATAGTGGATAGTGCCCTTTTCGTCGCGCAGAGCCTGAGGGCATGAGGATGTAGCGCGCTCCTTAAGCTGCCTGGCGAGTAAGGTATGAGCCTTATTACTCCTTTCATAGTATCTTTGTTTGGAAAAGGTTAGCAATTTTTCTGCTCTGCCAATTGCCAAGTCTCTCAACTTTTCCCTAAGGCTGATGACTCTCCTAAGAATAGTCAGTGATGGGGCAGCCGCCAGTCTCCCCTCCTGTAGCTTAAGATGGGCCGTTATAGAGTCCCGCTGGCTTGTGGCATTCTTTTTAGCCCTGGCGCCCTCTCTAATGCATAGTCCCCTCATCACTGCCTTGTGAGCTTCCCAGAGTGTTGCCGGCGACGTGACCGTGCCCGTGTTCAACTGAAAGAATTCGACCAGTTGCTTATTTAAAAAGGCCCTAGTGTCGGGATTTTTGATCAGAGATTCATTAAGGCGCCAATGCTGAGGCCTAGGTCGAGGACCATCTTTCTTGAAGTCCATTATGAGTGGGGAATGGTCTGACCACGTAATGGATCCCATTTCCACCCTCTCAAGACGCCCCAGCAGCTGTGAGTCAATGAAAAAATAGTCTATTCTGGTGTGCGTCTGATGCGGATGCGAGTAGAAGGAAAAGGCCTTCTCTCCCGGGTGGTCCACCCTCCAAGCGTCGTATAAAGCCCCTGATCTAATGAGCCTACGAAAGTCCCGGGACAAATTTTTCAAAGCACCCGATGGAGGGTGTCCACCCACAGAGAGTCTGTCGGCCACCTCCGAAAAAGGGATGTTAAAGTCTCCCCCCAACACCGTAGAGGCCGGTGCCAGTCCGCCTATCAGATCGAGTATTTTCTTAAGAAAGCGTATCTGCCCTTCATTAGGTGCATAAATGTTGGCCATTATGTGCGGGGATCCCCCCAGTTGGCCCTCCAGAATCACATATCTACCCTCTGGATCGCAGTGAGAACCCGTAATTTGTAGAGGACAACTGGAGGATATTAAAATAGCAACTCCCCCCCTCTTGGAGCCCGAGTAAGCCGAGTAATGGATGGGAAAGCGGTGGGACGCAAATTTGAAAGTGTTTGATTCCACAAAATGTGTTTCTTGGATAAAGGCTATGTCTGCACCTGATGTTTTCAGTTCCTGTAGCAGCAATTTCCTCTTACGGGGTGAATTCAGACCTTTTACGTTAAGAGAGATAATGCGGGTCATATCTAAAACTTAGAAGTAAGAAAAAGCTAATGGCACACCTATACCGTCGGGGGCATGACTTCCCCTGTGAAGCCGGCCAGAGGAGATGGTCCATACGACAAAGGGCCGCAGCTCCCAGGGACTCTAGAAGGGGTGGTACCTGAAAGGACACATAAGGAAAAAACATCGGGGAGGGGGGAAGACAAGGACAAACATAGAAATGAACATGAATTAAGAACATTAACCAAAATGCATAAACCTTAGGCATAGATTCCCGGGGGGTCAACCCGGAAGGGAGAGACCTAGAGGGAGGTTCCCCAACCCGTCTGAGCTAAGAGAGCCACCCACCTCACTCCCCAGTAGCCCTCCCACGGGGGTCAGTCCAGTGGGCACGGGCCCGTGCCAAAAGGAAACAAGGGAAAAAAAAACAAAACAAAAAACCTCAACCACTAACTCCAAGTAAGGGGACCGGGCTCCCGCCAACCCCCCTACCACCCACGGCATCATTGTGGCTACAGCCCCCCCCCTTATGCAGCTCAACAGACCCAGAGGGCCGCAGATGACACAATGGACAGTCAGAGGCTTGCTGTAGAGAGAGTCACAGTATCACAAAGCATGCTCAGCCACTGGTATAAGAAATAGGCACCAACCAGGTTAAGAAGTGTCCTCAACGGTGAGCCGGGGAGGGGGGCGACCCGCGGCCCCTACCTCCTCTCCCCCCCAAAGCCCCACGCCCTCCACCCCTCACCTTGGACCACACGGGAGGGGGCGGCCCTTCCAACCTTTGCAAGTCCCAATCTGGGATACAGACCGCTGGAATGTCCAGTGCTTCACAGAACAGAGTGGTATCTGCTGGAGTGCGAAGGGTCGCCGATTTACCCCCTCTGCGCGCTGTTAGTGCAAACGGGTAACCCCAGCGGTATGGAACCTGGTGCTCCTTCAGGCTCGTGAGGAGGGGTTTGAGGTGCCGCCTTTTCTGGAGTGTGATGCGAGAAAGATCCGGGAAAAGCTGGATTTCCTTGCCATTGAACACAGGTGCCGTGCGCCTCATTCTAGCCTTAGCCATGATCAGTTCTTTGGTGGAGAAGTCGTGAATGCAACAAATGATGTCCCGGGGTTGGGTGGATAAATTCTTTGGCTGTAAAGCCCTGTGTGCCCTGTCCAGCTTGATGATGTTAGAAGGGGGAGCGTCCAACACTTCATTAAAGATGGATTGTAGTATGGAGTTTGTGTCCTCGGGCCCATCTGACTCTGGGACCCCCCTCACACGGACATTGCAACGGCGTCCTCTGTTGTCGAGATCCTCTATGTGAGACTGCATATCCTCCATTATTTTTTGTTGCGATGTTGCCAGTTTGTGTAATTCTGATACATGGGATCTGGTGATGTCATGCTCTTCCTCCAGGGATTCAATTCTGCTAGACAATTGCTGCAAATCTCTCCTCACTTCAGCTATTTCTGACCTGCAAGTTGCTTTAACCTCACGTATGAGGCATTGAAAGTCCTCTTTAGAAGGAAGTTTACTTATGAAATCATGCATGTCCTTATAGAAGGTGTCTGGCCCTTTAAGGTGAGCACCTGCAGTAATAGACGCTGGAGTTTTAGTCTGGTGCTGGGAAAGCTGGGGAGGTTGATCTCCACACCGAGGCCCAGAGGGGGGAAGCAGGCTGCTCTGTTCCCTGATATTACCAGCTGTGGCTGCAGTCCCTTCTCCCGGCAGTGGGGAGGGCTGCCCCCCGACCTCCACCTTATCTCCCACAGCCACTATGTGCTCCTGGGCCTGCTGCTGCTGTGCCTGAGGATCCGATGCAGTGCAGGGCTGCTGAGCCAAGGCATCCCCTGTTGGATCTGCTGCAGAGACTCCTCCACTTTCCCCTGTGTCCCCGCTCACCCACTCCTCCTTCTCTTGCTGCTTAGCAGGCCGGGCCAGTGCCTCCATTTTCCCTCCATGCTCCTGGAAAGATGGCGTCCGGGCCTCCCCTGGACCCTGTTCCAGGCCCAAGAAAGTATCCAGCGCCGTGGTGTGCAGCGGGGGGGCCACCGATGCCTGCTGCGATGGTTTAATCCTCCGTGGTCCCATCCTGAGAGCCGGTGAGTAGGTTTGTGCTTATGATAAGTGCTGATTTAGCTGAGGGTCAACAGGAGCTCCTCTTCCCCACGTCCACTCAGCTCAGCATCCTGGACACGCCCCCAGACTTAATATCTTAACTAAAGTGTGTCACCTTCTAGTCATGCCAATCACAGTCATCACTCTGCTACTCTCTTAACCCTGATTAGCGTCATTGCATCCTATGTGATGTAGATGTAAGCGGATGGAAGAGAGAAGAGACATGTAATAGTGCTTAAACTGAGTGTCTGCAAGTAAATGTTGCCATCTGCTGACCAAAGCTGGTAAGATTCAGGAAAGTGGAGAAAATTACCACAGTAGGAACCCGAGAGCAAAGTATATGTCCCATAGGGGGCAGAAAAGAAGAGACACCAGGTTAGGTGACAGCTGTGTGTGATTTGGATGTGCCAAATCGGGGGCGGCTGCCAGTTGCTATTCTTACCCTGGGGGGACAATAACTATGTAACCCCCCCAGGGGGAGAATACCAACCCCCAGTTGTCTGTTTTATCTTGGCTGACTATCAAAATTGGGAGGGACCCTACGTCGTTTTTTTACACACTTGGTCGTCACATGGAGTGGGCGGGGTGATGCAGTGCATGTTACATTAGGTGTAATGAGCAGCTCAGGAAGTAGAGGAACAGCACCGCGGACAGCAGCAGGGAGCCAGGTAAGGCTACTTTCACACATCAGTTTTCTGTATTCAGGCACAGTCCTTTTTTTTCCTGATCCAACGGATCCTGAAAAAAAAGTGAAAACCGTATCCACCGGATCCGTTTTTTTAACGGATCCGTTATGCCGGATCCGTTAAAAAACGGATCCGGTGGATACGGTTTGCATCCGTTTTTGCATCCTTTTCGTCCGTTTTTTGGCTGGATCCGTTTTGTTAATTACATTGGAGCATGCTCAGTTTAGAAAAACGGATCCGGCGGCCGCATCCGTTTTTTACCGCATTACGCCGGATCCGGCGTCCATAGGCTTCTATTGTAAAACACGCCGGATCCGGCGCGATGCGTTTTTTTTGCCGGACAAAAAAACGTTGCAAGCTACGTTGCCTCCGGCCGCCGCATTAACTAATTTTGCCGCATCCGGAAAAAAACGGATGCAACGCAAAGCCATCCGGTACAATCCGGTAACAATGCAAGTCTATGGGGAAAAAACGGATGCGGTACTGGATCCGTTTTACCCGTTTTTTTCCGGATTGAACCTGATGGCAAAAAACTGATGTGTGAAAGTAGCCTAAGACTTCACTGACAGCTTTACCGTCCGATGCTTCCCTCCCCGCTGCCTCGCTTCCCCGCCTGGTGCCTCCCTCCCAGCTGCACGGTACTTCGCTCCCCCACCGCCTCCCTGCCCGATCCTAAGTTAGGATCGGGCAGGGAGAGCAGCACCAGGAAGCAAAGCACAGGGCAGTGGGGAGCGAAGCACAGGGCAGCGGGGAGCGAAGCACCAAGGAGTGGAGAGCGAAGCACCAGGGAGCAAAGGACCCGGGCGGGGAGCATGCATCAGCTGATTGTTTAACAAAGCCGGTGTCTTTTTACCTCCCAACTTTTAAAAAATGATGCATCCATTTCAGCCTTTTAGTCAGCCCCCAGACCACTTTATAGGGTCCAGCAGACAATTACTCACATTTCCCATTGACTCACATTGGACTCGTTACTCCTAACGAGTAATTACAAGGATACTCGTGGAGTAACGAGTAGCCTGAATACCATACTACTCGGTGAGTACCGAGTAGTGACGAGTATACTCGCTCATCCCTACTGATCAATGGAGTAGTGCAGATCTGCGATTTTTTTTCTCATGATAATTTGTCATGAGAAAACAATGGCATGCTGTGAATGTCTCCACAAATCTGATCCCACTCTCCCATACAAGTTTATGGGAGCGTGTGAATCACCGGTTTACACTCGGATGTCAGTCCAGTACGATATATGCAGAGACAGGCAGTGGAGAAGATGGAGAGATTAATCTCTCCATCTTCACCACACCTATGATCTGTTTCTCACATGCGAGAGAATCGTCTCACAGTGAATGACACTCGGTTCACGCTCCCAGCAGAGTTTGAGCCGACTATCATTAGTATATCACATCCAATGCTCTTATATCGGATACTATATGCTAGAGTGGCCCTAACCTAAAGCTGAGAGTCTGCACATTTAGACCATATTCATTATATAACTGTATTTTGAATATTTTGGTAAACAGCTAAAATGCCAAATCTTGTTACTGCCCAAATATTTCTGGACTTAACCGCAGATCGTCAGCCAGTATTGCTATCATTTTGGTGTAACTGGTGTGAATATAGGAGATGCAGTTAACTAGATTGCTGAAACTCTTTTTTGAGTTGTTATTAGAGGTAAGTGGACTCTAACGTTTAAGCTTGTGTTTGTACCAAGCACAGACGTTACAAACAAATTCAGTGTTTGAGTTTGGAGTTTGGGTGCTTTACGAATGCTGAGCACTCGATCAAGCATTGCTGTGCTTGGGTACAGTTGGGGCTCGCAGTGTGTGAATAGCTTGCACAGAGGGTAATAAGGGCGTTATCGGATGTAGTGTATCCAAAATATATGAATATATTGGTTGTGACTTGTGGGTATACTGGCCAGTCATCTGGGGTGCATTGAAGTTAGACATAATGATGCGGATGGAGAGGGCTCTCTTAACATGAGTATACCACAAGGAATGGGGAGCTAGGAAAGCCCTGAATGTGTGTATACAGCCAGCAGGAGAGAAGATGGGGGTGCTGAAGCCTAGGTAAGATGTGTAGATATTATCCTAGAGCAGGAACTTTGTAATATACTGTAATAAAGGTATGGCAGCTGGGTGCTGACGACTATACGAGGGCACTGGCCTGATCTGTGTATGGCGGTAGAGTAAAGTAGCACTCCAGCAACTTTCTTTATTAGGCATAAGACACACGGCATGAAAATCGGACCGAGTAGAATGCGATAAAACATCGCATTCCACTCGGACCAATATTAGCCTGTGTGTCAGCACCCATGATTGATTATTTTCTCGGCCCCAATCGGACTGAGAAAACAATCGCAGCATGCTGCAACTGTAATGCGAGACTCTTTCTCTCGCACCCATTCAAGTCTATGGGGTGAGAGAAAAATCGCACTGCACTCGCGGTACACTGTTGTTATGCGAGTGCAGGGCGAGAATGGCAATAGCCGGCTATGGATGAGAGAGGGAGATAAATCCCTCCCTCTCCTCCTCCGTGCCGGCCCTCCCCTCCTCAGTGCCGGCCCATCCCCTGCAGCTGAGATCCGATCGCATGATCGGACCTCAGTTGCAGTGACACTCGCATGACACTCGGCTCCTGCTGTACTGCCAGCATTAGCCGAGTGTCATGCGAGGATCGCAGTAGATCCCCGTCTGGCCCCGGCCTTATCTGCGCTCTTAGCTATGGTTATGTGTAACATACATGTATTAAATACTTACCAATTGCCTCCTTCCATATTTTATACATGTACTGTGCACATAAAAACTGTGGCAAATAGGGATAGATAAAAAAAATTAATGGGGTTATAGTGTTTGGGCCAAAATGACAGGGCGTCCCTGTGTGAAGTTTACTCTGGGGCCCTTAGGATGCCAGATATGCCACAGGCTGCCAGCCATCTTTTCCTATGACAGTAATCCAGATATGCACATGATTAAAAAAAACTTCTATAAAGGTGGAGCTCAGAGAGTATACAGTAAATAATGCATTTATCTGGTACTTATAAATGTCTGTAAGGCCCTTTTCACACATCAGTTTTTTGCCATTAGTCACAATCCATTTTATCGACGGATCCATCGCAGATTTTTCAACAGATCCGACTAGCTGGGGGCTAAATAATAAATTGGAGCATGCTCAGTTAAAAAAAAAAAAAACGATCCGTCATCGGATTCCGTCATTTGACAATTGACAACGGATCCTGCGCCCATAGGCTTCCATTCTACCAAGCAACGGACGTTGACGGATTCGTCCCCGTCCGTTTTTTCGACGTACACAAAAAAAACATTACTTTGGCCGTCGTCTCCGTCAGACGGACAAGCATTTTTCAACGGATCCGTCGAACGTGACGTCATCCATAGCTAATACAAGTCGATGAGAAAAAAATGGATCCAACGGCGCCAGTCGCCGGATCCGTTTTTTTTTCAAAATTCGACAGATTGTGACTGACGGCAAAAAACTGATGTGTGAAGGGGGCCTAAGTTGGTATGAGAATTACATGTACTGTACTGCATTGACAGTTATTCTCCACCAGATGGCGACCTACATAAAAATATTGTAAATGTAAACTGACGGAAGAATTTCCTCTGCAGGATGATTAAGCTACTGGCAATATCATTAGGTATTTGCATAATATTTTTTCACAAGCTATATATTTTATCATATATTGGATAGGGATCCTTGATGGTGTGAAATTATATCACTTAATCGATAAAACACCACAAGCAAATTAAATGTGACGTATATGTCGCGGGCAGAGGGGTCGGGAACGCCGATCGCCTGGGAATCGCTGGCACTCGGGTCCGGTGCTTCTGCTCCTCGGTGGCTCGAGCACGGGGCCGGACCCGGGGGCTCGAGCAGTGCCTCCTCGCCCACGAGTGAAAGGGGAGGGAAGGTTGGTTGGTGATGGGATGTCGGTTGTGACGCCACCCACGGGGTTGTGGTGATGGTGGGCAACACCGCTGTTGGTGATGGGGGATCCCGGGAGCGATGGCGGAGAGCAGCGAAGGTGTTGACCCCTCCGTGGGTAGGGGCTGTTTGTTCCAGGGCCCCGGTTGGGGAGCAGTGAGGAGGGGTAGGTGCAGGTGCCGATGCGGGGAGGCAGCGTGGACGTGGGAGCAGCGTTACGGTGCAGCGCGGTGCCGGATGGCACTGGTGTACTCACTCAGGTAGACAAGAACAGAGTCTCTGGTAAACCAAACGGCTGGATGGACGGGGCCCGCAGTCGGCTGCGGTGACTTCACTCTCCCCGGACGGGTTGATGGTGGCTGTCTTTCCCTGCACCTATAAGTAAGTGTTTGACCCCTATGGATTCCCACGGGTAGTCCGCTCCCCGGCTTGTGTGTGTCGGGAGAGCCCGTTTTGCCCGCAGGCGCTGGCCCTTGGATCTCTGGCCGTTGGCGGTGGCTCTTATCCGGACGGGTTGGGCTGTTGCCTTCTGACGGGACTTGGTTGGGTATGAACCCCTGAGGTCCAGACCGCAATCAGAGAATTCGACCTTTACGGCGGCTTCCGAGCCTAGTCGGGGTCTGAGTACCCTGCCTTGGTGTCTGGTTTCAATCCGCTTTCCGGTTTGGTACCAGCGGGCCACCGCCCGACCCCGGTCCTACGGTTCCGCAGACATCCACCAACTCTCCTGCAGACGGCCACCACCGTCTGCCGACCTTGCTGATTGTGCCTGAGATCCAACCAGACACTCTCAGACTTTCCACCTCTCACTTCACCTCTCCACACTCTAAACTCTTGAACTTGACTGCTACTTTTCCCGCCTCCAGGCCTGTGAACTCCTCGGTGGTTGGGGCCAACTGCCTGGCTCCGACCCACCTGGTGTGGACATCAGACCCTGGAGGGAGGCAACAAGGGTTTTGTTTGACGGGTGTTGCTGACCGGGGGAGGGGGTGTGTGTGTGTATGTGATGTTATTCTGTGACCCCTGGGGTCCAGGGCATCACATATACTATTATTTATTATTATTATAGCACCATTTATTCCATGGCGCTTTACAAGTGAAAAAGGGTATACATAGAACAATCATTAACAATACAAAACAAACTGGTGCAGAAGGAGAGAGGACCAAGACGTATACCTAGACATTATCGGTGCTGTGTTTTAGCTTCTCATGAGCCAGATCAAACACCCCATACTTTGCACTGACGAGGGGCAAGCACCCCGAAACACTGTCTCTGCAAATTGGGATTCTGATCTGGCAATTATATCCTAAGTCATATGCAAAGGATTGTTAAAAATCCACTTCTGACTTTTATGATCGCAACTTTCAATAGGTGGCGCTGCGCTAGAGTTTGTCTCCTGTCCTGGAGAGATAATTTGAATATTTCTCAGAGGGGCATGGCAGCTATAAGTCCCCTTACTGGCAGCCAGACTGGCTTGCAAAGTCTTCTTAAGGAGAATAATGTTCCCCCGTGGTCCCCCACATAGCTTCTCAAGAGCCAGATCAGACACCCCATACTTTGCACTGATGAGGGGCAAGTACCCCAAAACACCGTGTCTGCAAATTGGGATTCTGATCTGGCATAAAATCCTAAGTCATATGCAAAGGATTGTTAAAAATCCACTTCTGACTTTTATGACTTTTAGGATCACCTCTTCCAATAGGTTGCGCTGCGCTAGAGTTTGTCTCCTTTCCTGGAGAGACAATTTGAGTGTTTTAGATACTGATATTACAAGAAAAACGTTGCTGGAACAGTTTCCATTTGAAATAAATAGCAACCAGGGTGGATGAATCCACCCAGCTGGCAAGGTATCTCACAGTAGAAATAGTATAGGGAGCAGTGAAACAATATTAAAACATAACCTTTAATAGGATCAGATAAAAACTTTTGAAATAAACAAAAACGTGCTCATATAAAACACACTGTCAGTTTAGCAGTGGATATGTGGCAGCCTATATCACAGAAAAGATACTCTATGAATGCCACTTTTTCTCCTCCCAATGGGGAGAGAGATCACTAGAATACTGGACGGCCAATGCTTATAAATGCAGAAAAAACATCTCATTCAGCCATAGGCTGATCTCACCACATCCGGTCGATCACCTCCTGCAGGAAAAAGGGTCTGTCCTAGTCAGAGAAATAGGGGTTAGGAGCAGGGCCTCGTATGGTAGGAACACACTAGCCCTCGACCCAAAAACTCCCGCCCTTACAAGGGCAGTGCACAGCTGTCCCTAAACTGTGACTGCTCCACATTGTTTCCGGTGCCTCCCAATGTGGAGCAGTCACAGTTAGGCAGGGATTAGCAATATGCATCCAGAACTGCTTGTGGTTCTGGGTACATACTGTACCTGAGAGGTTCCCTTTAAAGGATTTTTCAAATGCGGTTCCGCCAGGTGTACTTGTTGTCAATATGTACAAAAATCTGACAGCTTTCAATCATTTGCCAATTAATAGAGTTTTCAAAATTAACAATTTTCTTAACTGTAACTCAACTTATGTAGTCTATTTGATTGAGTGTATTTCTAGCAGAAAGCAATATGTAGGGTGTACAGTAGGAAAGTTGAGGAAACTAATTCGTAGACATATTTCAGACACTCATAATCCATCTGCCTGTAATCCATCTGCAGTTCCCAAGCATTTTGCACAAGTCCATCATGGTGATCTCAGTAGTCTCAGGTTCAAAGCCATAGGGGTGCTTTACACGCTGCGACATCGCTGCCGATATATCGTTAGGGTCATGTCGTTAGTGACGCACATCCGGCGCCGGTAGCGACATCGCAGCGTGTAAAACAAATGAGCGACGATCAACGAGCGCAAAAACATGCAAAATCGTTGCTTGTTGACACATCGTTCATTTCCATAATATGCTGCGGTGCTGCTGCAGGTACGATGTTGTTTGTCGTTCCAGCGGCAGCACACATCGCTATGTGTGACGCCGCTGGAACGACAAACATCTCCTTACATCCGTCCACCGGAAAAGGATGAGGCATGTTCCGGCCGCTCATCTCCTCCCCTCCTTTTCTATTGGGTCGTGGTTCAGTGACGCTTTTGTGACGTTGCTGTGATGCTGAACGCACCGCCCTCTTAGAAAGGAGGCGGTTCGCCGGTCACAGCGACGTCGCAGAGCAGGTATGTGCGTGTGACGCTGCCATAGCGATAATGTTCGCTACGGCAGCGATCACCACATGTCGGCCGTGTGACGGGGGCAGGTGCTATTGGTCGCGACATCGCTAGCAATTGCTAGCGATGTCGCAGCGTGTAAAGTACCCCATAGAGTATGTGATCAAACCCATTAGGAGAGGAGACCATAGAGGAAACTTCTCAATAGGGAAACAATATGGATCTTCACCTTGGAGACTAGCATGCCTTCAGGTATTAACAATAGACAAGATCTTATTAAGGTTTATTAATTTAATCATTTTTATATATTTTTTCTATGTAAAAAATTATTCTCTATTCATTAGCAACCTATATTATGTCTACTATTAATCCTGAGAATGCATACACCAGAACCATCATCACTATGTGAATACATTAACAGAACCATTGATAATACATGATTACAGAACCAGAACAACCACCACTACATGAAGATTTCACCGAAACCACCATCCGTACAGGATTACGAGACCAGAACCACTATCAGTACATGAATGTCAGCAAAACAACTACCCATACAGTTCTATGGCACAAGAACCACCAACAATTTTATTGCAAACTGTCTTTATTGCATGATGGATATGAAAATCATCATATATATCCCTTTATCATAGGGTCTGTTTACCTTCCATTGGGGTATCCGCCAAATGCTGCACATCTTAATTGAACCCAAATGGTCCCCATTATAGTGAAATAATATTAGTTTCCATGACTGTCCTTGGGTTTGACATTTAAAATATAGGATGTCAAGGATAAATACTGCTATTTTTCCCTGGTATCATGTAAATGGTTTGCAAGCAATGAATGACTCCATATCTAAATATGAAAACACACTCCCTGTCGAGCTTCCCCTTCATCACTTTTTTTACTTTTAATAGTATTTTTAGTGAACTGGGTAACAATTATAGTGTAAGTGGTCGTCAGAGCTTGTTATGTGACCCACCGATGTGTGTGTCCCTGTGCTATGTTATCTGTGCTACGGTGTGTCCCTGAATAAATAATTACCCCTGACTGTAATTGTGACGCCCTGGCCTATCAGGTCGTCACAGGGTATTGTGCAATCTGCCCTTCTGCATGATATCCACCTCCTCCTTGGTTACGGGTCCCTGACTTTTGGTGTTGCTAAGAACAAGCTAATCAAAACCCTAGGAACACTCTGCACCACACCCACCAGACACATCAATGGACAGACTGAAGGGAATAGGGTCGCCCACTTGGAGGGTTGGTAAGGGGAGGTCAGGAGTGTCGAGAGACAGTCAGTTGAGGAGTGACTCTCAAGAGGAGAGGTCACAAGGGAGTTGTGTGGTGACTCTCAAGAGGAGAGATCAGGAGCTGGGCTCATTGAGACTACTAGGTGGCAGACGTTGGTCTGGGCCTGGTAGGAGCTGGACCCCGGTCGCAGGGGATCGTGACAAGGGGCACGGATTGTCGAGGAGGACAGCCGACGGCCTTGTGCCATCACCGGGCAGGGGCCAGGGCACGACGGGGTATGTGGACCCTAGGCCAGGAAGTAGCTTCAGGCGGAGCCTTCAAGATCTGTTCTCCACCCACTCCAAAATTGGGGTACTAGCGCAACGAGGGGGATAGGACTTTCCCACAATATAGTCCAGAAAATCCCATGCGTGAACCCTGAGAGCAAGCTCACTCAGTTAGCCATACTGGTGAGCGGGACCCGTTTAGTTCTATGCTAAAAGGGACCAACTACAGAAAAGAGGTGCCAAGGTCAAGGTCACAGGCTAACAAGCAACACCAATGGGCACGGGATCCAGGCATGCTCCCTCCCTGCTGCAGTGGCATCAAGAACTTTGGTTTGCCACGGTTGTCAGCGTCAGCGTTATTGGACTGAGTGAGTACGCAATTAACCCTTACCGGCCCGACAGCACCTCCCCGACACCATCACCGAGTCCCGGGGCATTCCCCATTCAGGGGTTAAACACCTGGCTGCCCGCACTATCGGTACTCCCAATCGCAGCGGTGGTACTTCATCTTACCACGCACCATGGGTGGCGTCACAAACCTTCCACACCTTCCCCTGTAAATACCCCCCTTTATTCCGGGTGGTCACGCGACCCCGACCCCTCGGGTCTGGAGACCCCTCGAGCCACCGCGGATCCGGATCCGAGCGGCAGCGGCAAGCTGCCGACGCGGGCGCAACACATAATCGCTGCACAAAATGACGTCCACAGTCTCCCTCTTATGGAACATGGCTTGCACACTGTCCTCTCCTTTCCATACTTGACCCCATCTTCACATTGTGCCCTCACACTTTACACCCCCTATACTGTCCAATCTCTATACTGTGCCCTCCCCTCACACTCCCTTCCCCACTCTCTAACCATCTTCTCACACATTGCTTTCCTCCCAATACTGTCTTTTCACCCATTTCCTCTTCCTCATACTGTCTCTTCACACATTTCCTCTTCCTCATACTGTCACCTCACACTCCCGCCCCCTTATACTGACCCCTAAGGAGACTTTCCATGGCTATCACACTCTGGATTCTTAGGCTCCATTGGAGCGCTAAAGCGTGCTTTACACGCTACGATATATCTAACGAGATGTCGTCGGGGTCACGTCGTAAGTGACGCACATCTGGCATCGTTAGTGATATCGTAGTGTGTGACAGCTACGTGCGACTGTGAACGAGCAGAAATACTCACCTTCTCGTTCATCGTTGACCGTCGCTCCTTTTCTAAAAATCGAACGTCCGGTTGTTCATTGTTCCCGAGGCAGCACACATCGCTCCGTGTGACACCCTGGGAACGATGAACACCTTACCTGCGACCGCTGGCAATGTGGAAGGAAGAGGTGGGCGGGATGTTTACGTCCCGCTTATCTCCACCCCTCCGCTTCTATTGGCCGGTTGCTGTGTGACGTCGTTGTGACGCAGAACGTCCCTACCCTTCAGGAAGTGGATGTTCGCCGTCCACAGCGAGGTCGTTTGGAAGGTAAGTGCGTGTGACGAGGGGTTACAACATTGTGCGACACGGGCAACAAATTGCCCGTATCGCACAAACGATGGGGGAGGGTGCGATTGCAAATGCGATCGCACGACTAATTGCAGCATGTAAAGCAGCCTTTACTGTATGTTCACCACCTCTGTGGTGCAGGAGAGTGATGTCAGCAGTGTGGTGAGCTGACCTCATCACGCCGCCGACCTGACATTGCCCTGACCCAGAAGTGCTGGAGGTCAGGTCATCAATTGTACTCACGCCTGAAAGACTCGACCACAATTGAATTCGGGGAGCCAGTGTTTTACACTTTCTCTGAGCTTCACAGGTGGATCAGAATGGCCGAATCCCACTTTGGTGAGACCAAAGTTTCGCCACTTGGTAGGCACCTTGGAACTGTATCAGCCCCCCACCCACCCCACACTTCTTAATACACAACTGCCATTGCACTCGTTTTCTTTTACACATTTTACACAGTGTCCCACTCCCAACTTATTTGGTATTGGGTTTGTGGATCAGTATATACATTATATATAGGTCGTATGGAGGTTGTCCTGTGTAGTATGTGCAATATTGCCCTGAGCAATATATGGATCTGAATATAGTTTAGCATACAGATCAATTTGCAGAACCTCCTGTGCAGTATATAGATCAGTAAATAGATGAGTAGATCACTATGCGGGACACAATGTACACAGTATGTAGATCAGTATATCGATGAGTATATCAGTATATAGGACATTGCACAATATATAGATCAGTATATAGATGAGTATATCAGTACATAGGATACTGCACAATATATAGATCAGTATATAGATGAGTAGATCAGTATATAGGACACTGCACAATATATAGATCAGTATATAGGATACTGCACAATATATAGATCAGTATATAGATAGATGAGTAGATCAGTATATAAGACACACTCTACAGTATATAGATCAGTATATAGGACACTGTATAGTATATAGATCAGTATATAGATGAGTAGATCAGTATATAGCACACTGTACAGTATATACATAAGTATATAGGACACTATACTGTACAGTATATACATCAGTATACAGATGAATAGGTCAGTATAAAGGAGTCACTGTACAGTATATAGATGAGTAAATAGATGAGTAGATCAGTATATAGAACACACTGTACAGTATATAGATCAATATATAGATGAATATATCAGTATAAAGGACATTGCACAATGTATAGATCAGTATATAGGACACACTGTACAATATATAGATCAGTATATAGGACACACTGTAAGGTATATAGATCAGTATATACTGTAGATGAGTAGATCAGTAAATAGGACACTACTGTACAGTATATACATCAGTATACAGATGAATAGATCAATATAAAGGACTCACTGTACAGTATATAGATGAGTAGATCAGCATATAGGACACTGTACAGAATATAGATCAGTATATGGATCAGTAGATCATTATGTAGGACATTGTACAGTATATATCAGTTTACAGATACGTATATACCATGTGTACTGTGCTCTCCAGCGCTGCCATTGAGCGCTCTTCATGAATGGCGCTGCAGTCCTCCTTCTCACCGCTAGGTGGCGGGCTCGGTCGCTGCCTCCCGCTCCCGCAGCCGCCTGTGGATGTCAGGAAGTGTCCCCTTGCAGTAGGATTTGGGCAGGGGAGGAGGCGTCTCCCGGAGCCGCACACCCTGTTGATTAGTCAGCGCGGGTATGGTGTATTCTAGTCCCCGCAGGAGGGAGCAACAACCACAGCAGCAACTGGAGCCAAAGTGGCCGGGACAAGAACGGGCACCGAGCAGGAGAGGAGCGGGCACAACCGCGGGCAGCAGCATGACCCCGAGCGGCTGAGGACGGTGCACTAGACCAGCCCCCTGGAGCCCCCAGTCCTGCTGTGTCCCCCTGTCCGGGGCCGGGGGAAGAACATGGAGCTGGCGGCCCCCTCACTGAAGGATGTGAAGTGGAGCTCGGCCTCGTTCCCCTTGGACTTGCTGGTCAGCAATTACCGGCTGCCGCAGCTGGTCCGGCTGGAGAGCGGTGAGTGCCCATGTATACACACAGACTGCATGCACAGAGCCGGTGTGTGCCCATGTATACACATAGACTGCATGCACAGACCGGTGTGTGCCCATGTATGTGCCCTCATGTATGCCCCCTGTGTGTGCCTGCTGCTTGTCTGGCTGGAGAGCGGTGAGTGCCCATGTATACACACAGACTGCATGCACAGAGCCGGTGTGTGCCCATGTATACACATAGACTGCATGCACAGACCGGTGTGTGCCCATGTATGTGCCCTCATGTATGCCCCCTGTGTGTGCCTGCTGCTTGTCTGGCTGGAGAGCGGTGAGTGCCCATGTATACACACAGACTGCATGCACAGAGCCGGTGTGTGCCCATGTATACACATAGACTGCATGCACAGACCGGTGTGTGCCCATGTATACACATAGACTGCATGCACAGACCGGTGTGTGCCCATGTATACACATAGACTGCATGCACAGACCGGTGTGTGCCCATGTATGTGCCCTCATGTATGCCCCCTGTGTGTGCCTGCTGCTTGTCTGGCTGGAGAGCGGTGAGTGCCCATGTATACACACAGACTGCATGCACAGAGCCGGTGTGTGCCCATGTATACACATAGACTGCATGCACAGACCGGTGTGTGCCCATGTATGTGCCCTCATGTATGCCCCCTGTGTGTGCCTGCTGCTTGTCTGGCTGGAGAGCGGTGAGTGCCCATGTATACACACAGACTGCATGCACAGAGCCGGTGTGTGCCCATGTATACACATAGACTGCATGCACAGACCGGTGTGTGCCCATGTATGTGCCCTCATGTATGCCCCCTGTGTGTGCCTGCTGCTTGTCTGGCTGGAGAGCGGTGAGTGCCCATGTATACACACAGACTGCATGCACAGAGCCGGTGTGTGCCCATGTATACACATAGACTGCATGCACAGACCGGTGTGTGCCCATGTATGTGCCCTCATGTATGCCCCCTGTGTGTGCCTGCTGCTTGTCTGGCTGGAGAGCGGTGAGTGCCCATGTATACACACAGACTGCATGCACAGAGCCGGTGTGTGCCCATGTATACACATAGACTGCATGCACAGAGCCGGTGTGTGCCCATGTATACACATAGACTGCATGCACAGAGCCGGTGTGTGCCCATGTATACACATAGACTGCATGCACAGAGCCGGTGTGTGCCCATGTATACACATAGACTGCATGCACAGAGCCGGTGTGTGCCCATGTATACACATAGACTGCATGCACAGAGCCGGTGTGTGCCCATGTATACACATAGACTGCATGCACAGAGCCGGTGTGTGCCCATGTATACACATAGACTGCATGCACAGAGCCGGTGTGTGCCCATGTATACACATAGACTGCATGCACAGAGCCGGTGTGTGCCCATGTATACACATAGACTGCATGCACAGAGCCGGTGTGTGCCCATGTATACACATAGACTGCATGCACAGAGCCGGTGTGTGCCCATGTATACACATAGACTGCATGCACAGAGCCGGTGTGTGCCCATGTATACACATAGACTGCATGCACAGAGCCGGTGTGTGCCCATGTATGTGCCCTCATGTATGCCCCTGTGTGCCTGCAGCTCGTCCGGCTGGAGAGCGGTGAGTGCCGCATGTATACACATAGACTGCATGCATACAGCTGGTGTGTGCCCCCTGTGTGTGCCCCATGTATGCCCCTGTGTGTGCCTGCAGCTGGTCCGGCTGGAGAGCGGTGAGTGCCCATGTATACACATAGACCGCATGCACAGACCGGTGTGTGCCCATGTATGTGCCCTCATGTATGCCCCCTGTGTGCCTGCAGCTGGTCCGGCTGGAGAGCGGTGAGTGCCGCATATATACACATAAACTGCATGCATACAGCCGGTGTGTGCCCATGTATGTGCCCCCATATATGCCCCCTATGTGTGTGCCTGCTGCTTGTCCGGCTGGAGAGCGGTGAGTGCTCATGTATACACAGATATACACATAAACTGCATGCACAGAGCCGGTGTGTGCCCATGTATGCCCCCTGGTGTGTGTGCCTGCAGCTTGTCTGGCTGGAGAGCGGTGAGTGCCCATGTATACACAGATATACACATAGACTGCATGCACAGAGCCGGTGTATGCCCCCTGTGTGTGCCCACAGGTCATCTGGCTGGAGAGCTGTGAGTGCCACATATATACACATAAACTGCATGCATACAGCTGGTGTGTGCCCATGAATGTGCCCCCATATATGCCCCCTGTGTGTGTGCCTGCTGCTTGTCCGGCTGGAGAGCGGTGAATGCTCATGTATACACATAGACTGCATGCACAGAGCCGGTGTGTGCCCATGTATGTGCCCATGTATGGCCCCGGTGTGTGCCTGCATATCGTGCAGCTGGAGAGCGGTGAGTGCTCATGTATACATAGATATACACACAGACTGCATGCATACAGCTGCTGTATTTTTACAGCTGCTGTATTTTTATTTTATGTGTGTGCCCGTAGGTCGTCTTGCTCAACAGCGGTGAGTGCCGCATGTACACACATAGACTTCATGTGTACAGCTAGTGGGTGCCCCATGTATGCCCTCTGTATGTATGTGTCCCCTGTGTGTGTGCCCACAGGTTGTCCACTTGGAGAGCGGTGAGTGCCGCATGTATACACATAGACTGCATGCTTACAGCTGGTGTGTGCCCCCTGTGTGTGCCCCATGTATGCCCCTGTGTGTACCTGCAGCTGGTCCGGCTGGAGAGCGGTGAGTGCACACATGTATACACATACACTGCATGCATACAGCTGGTGTGTGCCCTCTGTGTATGCCCTCTGTATGTATGTGTCCCCTGTGTGTGCCCACAGGTTGTCCACTTGGAGAGCGGTGAGTGCCGCATGTATACACATAGACTGCATGCTTACAGCTGGTGTGTGCCCCCTGTGTGTGCCCCATGTATGCCCCTGTGTGTACCTGCAGCTGGTCCGGCTGGAGAGCGGTGAGTGCACACATGTATACACATACACTGCATGCACAGAGCCGGTATGTGCCCCATGTATGCCCCTGTGTGTACCTGCAGCTGGTCTGGCTGTAGAGCGGTGAGTGCACACATGTATACAGACACACTGCATGCTTACAGCTGGTGTATGCCCCCTGTATGTGCCCCATGTATGCCCCTGTGTGTACCTGCAGCTGGTCCGGCTGGAGAGCGGTGAGTGCACACATGTATACACATACACTGCATGCACAGAGCCGGTATGTGCCCCATGTATGCCCCTGTGTGTACCTGCAGCTGGTCTGGCTGTAGAGCGGTGAGTGCACACATGTATACAGACACACTGCATGCTTACAGCTGGTGTATGCCCCCTGTATGTGCCCCATGTATGCCCCTGTGTGTACCTGCAGCTGGTCCGGCTGGAGAGCGGTGAGTGCACACATGTATACAGACATACTGCATGCACAGACCGGTGTGTGCCCGCAGCCTGCATGTTCTGCTATATATAGCACTGTCTATAGGTCACGGCAGGGGCTGCTGCTGGCACCTGGATATTACTGGGCACTTGGACACTGCTCCTGTCAGCGGTGCCAGTGCGGGCACAGAGTCGTGCCATTTTCTGTGAAACTGCCATGTTCTTGTAAGGAATAAGACAAGGGTTCAGACGTGCCAGGGCCGTCATTTGTGACGTGCAGTGAGCGGGCACTGTCAGCCGGCTGTGCCATGCTGCTGTCTGTACCCAGGTGATGTCTGCCTCTGGGACGTGGGCTCAGTATTCTGTATGATATATGCCCAGTAGGTGCAGGATGTGGCATTGCTGGCATTATATGGCAAACTAGTCAGCGGTAGATTATTGGTAAACGGCAAGTTCTGGCTTTGTGTTTGGTGGCGTTGGGTCTGCAGTCGGCCTGGGTATTGGGTACCAAAATGACGATCGGTCTGAGGAATGTAGAGGTGATGGTCCTGCGCTTCTGTGGCCAGACACTGCACATATAGGCCACAGTCTGGTCATGTGACGGTGGGACTGAAGCTTAGGGGGTAAGAGTACCTTCTGCACCCCTGCCACCCCGGCCCGGGACGGGAGCAGACCAGAAGGGCAGAAATAACCTCTAATTGGTGCAGGTACAGCAGGGGCATCTGTAATATGAAAAGAGGGTAACTTACAGCTAAATGCCTGCTGTGTGCCCCCTATAATATGCCAATTTACCCTGCGCGTGGGTATCTGCAAGACATAATTTAGGCCTTTCACAAAAGAAACCTTATTTGGCTCTTGTCTCCATGCAGATCAGCGCTGACGCCCCTGCGGTCCTCCTGCTCTCTGATTACAAGGAGCCTTCATGTGACCCCTGCAGCCATCAGTGGCCTCCTGGGTCATGGGCCATAGTCCTGGTATCAGCAATGGGCGCCGATGCCAGTGACTGCGGCACGGGTGATGCGATGGCCACCTGAGAACACAGACCTGGAGGAGCCCAGAGCGTCAGCGAGCAGATTGCTTTGTTTGATTTTTGTCTACAGCTTTTTTTTAAAATATTTTCAATACATTTTTTTAAAACCTGGAAAGCCATCTAGACTCCAAAATGTATTCCCAGTCCAAATATACCGGACGCCTTACTGATTACTGGGGCAGTGTCCTGAGAGGCTCTGCAGAGCTCCGCATGTTCATCCTCTGCTCCAATCATTGACAAAGGTACTGTCAGAAATAGCGGAGCGCTGTGCTTTCTGCAGGAGTCCTGTAGACAATGAATGGAGCCGAGGTCAAGGTGCGCCTCCAGGCCACTCAAGACCAGCTGCAGAGTCCAGTTCCCATGTTTCAGAGCCTTGCTCTTGGGATTCATGGGGCTCCCAATGATCGGACCCCAGTGATCAGTGACTCAGTAGACCTTTTTCACACGTCCTTGTTTCCAGTACATGTAGTACCTGTTTTTTTTCATGGATACCACATGTACCGATTGTAACATATGGTGTTCTTCACACGTCTGTTTTTTAGCAGCAGCAGCGGCAGCAGCAGGGAGGAAAAGGGCCACTACAAGTCTATAGGGTCAGCGACAAACCCGTTCAGCAAATGATTGGCATCTGTGTGCTGCCCATGTTTAACATTGCAAAGTAAGGGAGAAGCTTGGCAATTTCATTCTTTCTTGAACCATACAGAAAAACACAGATGCCACAAGAATGGTAAAAGTGGACACACGGATGACACATGGATCCAAAACATGGATGACAACCATATGTCACATGGATGACACACGGATCCAAAACACACATGACACGGATCCAAAACATGGATGACACACGGATCCAAAACATGGATGACACACAGACCCAAAACACGTATGATACACGGATACGGAATACAGATGATACACTGATCCAAAACACGGATGACACTGTTAGGCTGTGTCCGCACTTTGCGTTTTTACCTGCGTTTTCGCAGCGTTTTGAACTGCAGCGTTTTCATGCCAAAAGGCATGCGTTTTGATTTTCAAGCAAAGTCTATGGGAAATGGGGATTTCCTGTCCGCACTTTGCTGTTAAAAACGCAGCGTTTAATTTGCATATTTTTGGGCAAAAACTCAGCGTTTAAAGAAGCAGCATGTCAATTGTTTTTGCCATTTGGGCAGCGTTTTGCTAACATTGAAGTCAATGAGAATTAAAAACGCAAGCAACATCAAAAAACTAGCGTTTTAGGCCGGTTTCACACATCCGGCTTTTTGCCGTTTTGCCGGATCCGGCGCTCTCCCGTACAGTTAATACAGTACAATGACAGAGCAACAAGCGCCGGTCACATGCTGTCATGTGACCGGCGCATGTGACCCGGAAGTTACAGCGCTGTCATTGTACTGTATTATCTGTACGGGAGAGCGCCGGATCCGGTAAAACGGCAAAAAGCCGGATGTGTGAAACCGGCCTTACCTGCTTTTTTGATGCTGAAAACATGCTTTTTCGACCAATTAATTGCATGCGTTTTTGACAAAATATTAATGGCATGATATGTCCCTTTACACACACACATAGTCCGACAATTATTTTTAAGAAAATCCATAAATAAATGTAATTTTATGCATAATTATTATCACAAACGTATCATTTTAATTAAAAAAAGCGATTTTTTTTTTGATTGCTAATTATCTTGATATTTGTTATCATTTTTTACCGTTTTTTTCATAGTGTTTGAATGTTTAAACTTTATTTAGCAGTGTCTTTGTATTCAAAACGCATCTGACTTTAAGCAATGAAAAAGCAGGTAAACCATAATGACCAAATATCTGTTTTTTCATGATTAGCCTCAGCATTTTAGCGTTTGTGTTCTCTCATTAATGTGGCTGTACGAGGCCTTCTTTATGTAAAACAAATTTATTGAGATCCACAAACAGCGCCCAAAAAAATAAGTTACTGTGTAATAACTTCTTTTCACCGGAATCCCCCTTTAATGTCTCCCTGACTGACAGCTCCATGGTAGTAAATCTAGCTGCACCTCTGAGATCCCCCATGCTTGACTGAGCAATGACTGGATGCATTACGCTCAGTTACACATCCGCCGGTGACTGTCTAATGCTGCAGTTTCTATTTCTACTTTTGGCCTAAACAATTTTAAATGTTTAATTTTGGTAATTTAGTTTCATAGGTTCAGAAACTCACAATTCTTCAAATTTGTTTCCATTCATACCCACCTTTTATATTATGTTTCCAAATGACCTGTACAAAGTTTATACCGTGAAGGCATAAGTTATCCCGACAATATTTGGGGCTTTTATTTATATATATATATATATATATATATATATATATATACATACATATATATATATATATATATCCTGTATATGTATGCTTGGCATAAATGAGTACATCCCCTTTGAAAATAATGATTTTAACCAATATCTCAATGAACACTAGAACAATATACATTTTGGCAAGACTGAAGGGTGCTTTACACGCTGCGACATCGCTAGCAATTGCTAGCAATGTCGAGTGCGATAGTCCCCGCCCCCGTCGTATGTGCGACATTTGGTGATCGCTGCCGTAGCGAACAGTATCGCGGCAGCGTCACACGCACATACCTTGTCAGCGACATCGCTGTGACCGTCGAACAATCCCTCCTTCAAGGGGGAGGTGCATTCGGTGTCACTAAGCTGCCGGCCAATAGAAGCGGAGGGGTGGAGATGAGCGGGACGTAACATCCCGCCCACCTCCTTCCTTCCTCATTGCCAGTGGAGGCAGGTAAGGAGGTGTTCGTCGTTCCTGTGGTGTCACACATAGCGATGTGTGCTGCTGCAGGAACGACAAACAACATCGTACCTGCAGCAGCAGCACTATTAAGGAAATGAACAACGTGTCAACAAGCAACGATTTTTCACGTTTTTGTGCTCATTGATCGTCGCTCATTTGTGTCACATGCTACGATGTTGCTACCGGCGCCGGATGTGCGTCACTAACGACGTGACCCCGACGATATATCGGTAGCGATGTCACAACATGTAAAGTACCCTTAAGTTTCATAGAAGATTTTGTTTTAGCCAATATCATGAAAGTAAAGTTAATAAATATAAGTTTCATTACAAAATCTTCAGTTTTAGGCTATGTGCCCACGTTGCGTTCTATTACACAGCGTGCATGTGCGTCTCAGAACGCAGCCGAAAAGCTGCGTTCTGAGACTCATTGTAACTGCAGAATTCCTGCTGAATTCATGCGTTGTGGATGCTTCCAGAACGCACATTTTTGACAGTGCAGTCCCACTCGGCTCTGCTGCATCCCCATAGACTTGCAGCAGAGCCGAGTGGGACCGCACTGTCAAAAAGAGCATGGCTGGCTGCGAAACAGAGCCGCACGATCAGAATGAACTCGGATGAACCTCACCCGACTTCATTGTGATCGCACAGCTCTGTTCGTGTGCCGCGGCTTGATTTGCGATCACAGGTGAAGGGCTCACCGGTGACTGCAAATCTCCTGAGTGACTTCAGTGAGCCGCGCGATCAGCTGTGCTTTCACTCAGGTTACCCGCGGCCAGCTCGAGTCCTCCACCTGAGACCTGTGGCCGCGGGTAACCTGAGTGACGTCTTTGCTGACAGTGCGACTCACTTCAGTAGCTGCGTGGAGCTGACAGGAGCGGCGGTGTTCTACAGCCGCTCCTGTCAGCTTCATGTAGCAGAGCTGGATGTGTCGTGGGACCTCGTGAGGATTACGCCGGACCTGGAGGGGTGTTTGGGGATTTTAATAAAGTGGTGAAAGAGGGTGTTTTTTGTCTTTTATTTCAAATAAAGGATTTTTTTGGGTGTATGTGTTTATTTACTTTCACACTTAAAGGTTAATCATTGTGGGTGTCTCATAGACGCCTGCAGTGATTAACCTAGGACTTAGTGGCAGCTATGGGCTGCCATTAACTCCTTATTACCCAGATTGCCACCGCAGCAGGGCAATTCTGGATGAGCCCCAGGACTGTTGCATCTAATCGATGCGGCAATTTCGGGCGGCTGCTGGCTGATATTTTTAGGCTGGGGGGCTCCCCATAACGTGGGGCTCCCCATCCTGAGAATACCAGCCTCCAGCTGTATGGCTTTATCTTGGCTGGTATCAAAATTGTGGGGCACCGCACGTCGTTTTTTTTTAAATTTTTTTATTTATTTTACTGCACTACATAGACCCAGTGTGTGGGCTGTGATTGGTTGCATTGCGACAGCTGTCACTCAGTGTGGGGGCGTGTCTGACTGCAACCAATCATAGATGCCGGTGGGCGGGGAAAGCAGAGAATACCAGATTGAATAATGAGCGGCCGTCATTTTCAAAAGCAGGAGAAGCTGCCAGAGCAGTGTGAACGCCGTGCAGCGCCGTGTCGGTGATCGGTCAGTGATCGGTGAGTATGTGAGGAGGGGGGAGAGGGATAGACCGACAGAGAGAGAGAGAGAGACTGACCGACAGGGAGACAGAGAGACCGACAGACAGACAGAGAGAGAGACCGACATTGCAACCAAAACGCACAAAAGAAGTGACATGTTGCTTTTTAGAACACAGCGTCTTGGCAGCAGCCGAAACGCTTCGTTCTAAAACGCAACGTGCGCATGGATTATGCACAATCTTCATAGATTGTGCTGGGGACGCAGGACGCATGCAGTTACGCTGCAGTGCAATATGCAGCGTAACTGCATGCAAATACGCAACGTGGGCACAGAGCCTTACTCAAATTAGTTGATGCACAAATGAATATTCCATACATCAATAACTACTATGTTTAGTATTCTGTATGATCGCCATGATTTTTACGGATAACACCAAGTCTTCTAAGCATGGAATGAACAAGTTAGCGACATAATGCAACATCTATCTTTTTTGGTTCTTCAAAAAAGGACCTCTTTTACAGCCTGGATGGAGAGTGATGATAAACTTATCTCTTCAGAATTCCCCAGAGGTGTTCGGTTGGGTGCAGATCAGGAGACATATTTAGCCACTGAATCACTTTCACCCCGTTCTCCATCAGAAATGCAATAGTTACCTTAGATGTGGGTTTTGGATCAATGTCATGTTGGAAAAGTGCATGTCTACCAAGGTCACAGAGTGATGATAGGATATTCTCTTTCAATATAGAGTAGTACATCTGTCATTTCATAATACCATCAATAAAATATACCTCCCCAACACCAGCAGCCATCATGCAGCCCCATGTAAGGATACTGTCACCACCATGATTCACTGTAGGCACCATGCATTTTTATTTGTACGTCTTACCTTTGTGATCACATACAGTTTAGAAGCCATTAGTTCCAAAAAACATTTTTCTTGATCTCATCACTCCAGAGTACAGAGTCTCAGTACTTTTCATGTTTTTCAGCATGGGCCCAGGAAAATTGTTGACAGAGTTTTTGTGCATGGGCTTTAGGAGAGGCTTCCTTCATAGACCACCCATGCATGCCATTCTTCTGCAGTGTACGCTGTATTCTGTCACTGACCCCATTTTTGTTTATACTTTAGCTTAGACTGCAGTGTACTCGCATGTTTATTTTCATCAACCCTTCTCTTCAGTAGAAGTTCCTGTTTAGGGATTTACTTCCATGGTTGGCCTGGACGTCTCTGTGCAATTCTATCTTTGTTAAATTTTTGTATCATTTTTGCTACAGAATTCTGACTGATAAGTAAAACTTTGCTGATCTTCGTGTAGCCTTCATATTTCTTGTGTAAACAAATTCTTATTTTTTTCAGGTCATTTCTCTTTCATTTGGTGCCATTGCCGACAGCATGAAATGGGAAGGGGTTTCCTTTAAGTAATGCCATTTCTTAGTCAACTGTCTGCTGGACATGAGTAATTACTTACCTGTGGTTGCATTTTTGTTAGATTGTTGCAGTCTAAACTTTAGCTTTTCTGCTAAGACCTTCATTGGGGTGTACTCATTTTTGCAACACGGTCTTGAATTAATTTGTTAAGAAAATTACTTTTTTTTTTTTTTTTGAATGGGCAAAACAACAAATCTTATTTGCAATCAATGGCGCACATTTGTGGGAGTATTATGTAGTATGGTATCCCAAAAATCTGTTGTGGCGGTACTCATTTATGCAGCACAGTTTACATTATTAAATTAAATATTTCCTTTTAAATGTTTTATGTGTATTTACTTCTTTATTTATACAAAACATAATATCCTCACATGAGACACAAAAAACATTTTTGTAACCATAAGGCCAAATTCACATGTCGCGGAATCCGCAAAGCTAGTCTGCAGCACCTTACAGTACAAGTAAATGGGATTTGTAAAATCTGATTCACACATTGTGGAAGAAAACCTGCACGCAATGAAAGCATGGTGTGGATACCTCATCTGCAGCATGCTGGTTATTAGACCATGGGCACGCGTTGAGTATTTGGTGAGATAAACCAGGAGTGCGTAAAAAATCCAGAAGTGGTGCCCGGGTTTCCTCTTATTGTCCCACTCCTGGTTTTGGCTTACAAATTCTGAGGTAAAATATTGATCAAATACTCAATGTGATGCCTTGGCCTTATGTGGATTATTATTGCGGTTTTCAATGTTTAGCAAATGAAGTATAATAATAATAATAATAATATGGTGACATCCGCAATGTCTGTGGATTCTTTTTGGTCTGAAATTTTCCGCACCGTATAAACTCTGTGTAGGGGATCTGGTGTATCCAGCAGGTATAGGCAGATACTCAGGGCAGGTGCTGTGGGCAGATACAGTCCTCTTAGGCAGCATTCACACTGCGTTCCTCTCCCCGTTCAGTGATCCTGTCGGGCCTTCTGTCCAAACTTCCCTCAAAACAGGTTCAGACGTTTGCGCCAACTGAACCACGGATTGCAGTGGTGCAGGCGGAGTCACCGTGTGCTCTGTCATGCCCTATTTTTGGGAGTATTCGCCTATTGGAGGCGGACACCCAGACGTAGTAGACTGCGAATTCACACTTTTTTTTTGTAAAGTCTGTATTTGGTACTGAACCTCGGGTTCGCTCATCTCTAATCACAAGACAAACCTTACAGGCTGGAATATTGTCTGCAGTGGCTGAGATCACCGGGAATACCAGCATATCCCCTTCATTCCTTTGTGGATAGCTTCTAGATATCTTGTTCTCTGAAAACACTTCTCTTCACTTGTATAATAAAGTGACCTACAAGAGTATCTGCAGTAAACAATGCTCAGCACCACCGGCTCCTGCCTGACTGACAGGCTGAGAACGCACTTTGCGTTTTTACCTGCGTTTCTGCAGCGTTTTCATGCCAAAATGCATGCGTTTTGGTTTTCCATGATCGTCAATGGAAAATGATGATTTTCTGACCGCACTTTGCGTTTTTAAACGCTGCGTTTAGTTTGCATATTTTGTGGCAAAAACCATGTGTTCAAAGAAGCAGCATGATCCATTGGGGTTACATGATAGCAACCTTGAAAAAATTTGGATTTAATTGTCAAGATATTAAAATTAATATTAGAAATTTATTCCCAACCCACTGCAAAAATCTACGTCAATAACTTCCTCTCTAGTAATTTTTCTATAAGCAATGGAACCAGACAGGGCTGCCCACTCTCTCCTTTATTATTTGCCTTAATGATGGAACCCCTAGCTGAAAAAATTAGAGTAAGAGAAAATATAAAAGGTATTTCCACAAATCACAAACAGTATAAAATCACACTATATGCTGACGATGTAATTCTTAGTATAACTGACCCACTAAAGTCACTTAGAAATACAATTAATATTCTGGATGATTTTTCAGCCGTATCATATTATAAAATCAATTATTCTAAGTCCCAAATTTTGGGTTATAACATAGACCCTGATTTAAAAGATTATATTCAGAAGGAATTTGCCTTCAAGTGGGAAACTGAAAAATTGAAATATTTAGGGATATACATTACAAACCCAACCAAAAAAATTGTATCTATGAACATTACCCCATTATTAAACAACATCCAAAATGAATTGAAAAATTTAAAAATGACTGAAGTTTCATGGATGGGAAAGGTTATATCATATAAATCTATTATTTTGCCGAAAATTCTATACCTATTCCGATGTTTAACAACAATTCCTAAGCACTGGATCCAGAAACTACAATCTCAGTTATCACTATTCATCTGGCAAAATAAGAAACCTAGAATTTCCCAAAACATTTCATGTAAACATAAGAGGAATGGAGGCCTAGGTTTACCGAATATTTACGCTTATTATTTAACTAGTCTCATTAAACAGACCCAAAATAGTCTAATTACCGAATTTAAAAATAGTTGGGTACATATAGAAAAATATTATAATCGAAACATTCCCAAATCAGATATCATTTTGGCCCAACTTTTAAACACACAAAAAACATTAACTAAATTTCAAACAAGTAAAGCAGAACTATGAGCATGGAAATCCCTATTAAAAACATTGATGAAAGATAATGTACCTTTGGAGGATATTAAATGTTGCCCAATTGAAACAATACAAATTCTGACTCCCAAAATGAACATAATAAAATGTAAACAATACAACATAAACAATTTTCTCGACCTAATAGAAAATAACAAAATCTTGCCCTTCAAAAACATACAAAGTAAATTCAACATCCCAAATAAAGAGAAACAAATTTGGTACCGTATAGAAAATTTTCTTACAAACAAAAAACCTAGATTTCAGCTTCCTAAACCCCTAATAAATTTATTGAATAATCCATTAAACCACATTATTTGGAAAACCAGTAATATATATTCCTTGCTAAATGAAGATTATGAATTTGAGAAAAAGCTAAACCTAAATAATTGGGAGAAAGATTTGCACAAGGAATTCCCTATAAGTATATGGAAACAAGCTCTGGAAACAACTTATGCAACTGCAACCTGTGCTTCTCTTCAGGAGACATATTATAAAGTGTATTCCAGATGGTACTATACTATACCCCTCTAAAGTTGTGCAAGTTTTCTGCTGAAAACTCACCACTATGTTGGAGAGGTTGCAGGAAAAATGGATCCTTTATCCAGATTTTCTGGGGATGTCCTTTACTTAAACCCTTATGGAAGAAAGTCAGAGACCTCTTAAAGCAATTGACTACAAAAGATATAAATCTTACTCCAGAATTGGTTATTCTTTCCATAGGATTAGAAGAATATGAGAAAAAGTATAGATACATTGTCTGTCACATTTTCTTAGTTATTAAAGGGAACCAAACATCAGGATTTTCGTGTATAAGCTGCAGCCAGTGCAGTACTGGCACTATCATGCACAGTGTGTACATACCATTAGTGGGCAGCTCGGGTGTTTAGTCAGTGAAATACAACTTTATAAAGTTTGAAATTTCGTGCACTTTTTGATTGACGTGTGCACCTCTGCAGATAATGTCCGGGCGGGTTATGCAGGAGTTCCCCGCCCCCCCCACCAGCCTGTTCCTCCCTCTCTCCTGATGTCCGGGTGGGTTATGCACGTGTTCCCCGCCCCCCCCCGCGCCGCCTGTTCCTCCCTCCCTCCCTCTGGCTGTATGGAAATATCTAATCTTCAGAAACATGGTGCCGGAGTGAGTCTCTGCGCATAGCGCTCATCTCCGGCGCCATGTTTCTGAAGCCCCCGCATTACACAACTTGGTATCTGAGAGGGCGGCGCCACAGCGATGTCACACCGGCTGGTGTGTTGGCCCGGTGTCCTGGGGCGGCACGATACAGGAGCAGCAGGTAATCGCGTCCTCCGGTCAGCTGTTCTGTCCTGTTCTAATCGCGCGCGGTCACAACGGGCTGTGAAGAAACGAGGGCGCATGCGCCGCCCTCTCAGACACCAAGTTGTGTAATGCGGGGGGCTTCAGAAACATGGCGCCGGAGATAAGCGCTATGCGCAGAGGCCCACTCCGGCGCCATGTTTCTGAAGATTAGATATTTACATACAGCCAGAGGGAGGGAGGGAGGAACAGGCGGCGCGGGGGGGCGGGGAACACGTGCATAACCCGCCTGGACATCAGGAGAGAGGGAGGAACAGGCTGGTGGGGGGGGCGGGGAACTCCTGCATAACCCGCCTGGACATTATCTGCAGAGGTGCACACGTCAATCAAAAAGTGCACGAAATTTCAAACTTTATAAAGTTGTATTTCACTGCCTAAACACCCGAGCTGCCCCCTGATGGTATGTACACACTGTGCATGATAGTGCCAGTACTGCACTGGCTGCACCTTATAGACGAAAAACCTGATGTTTGGTTCCCTTTAAGAATTTATTAGCAGCCAACTGGAGAGAAGAAGGAATCCCATCTATTTCAGAAGTGACAGACAGGGTTTCAGCTCATAATTTATATGAGTATAATATTGCGTTAAAAGAAAAAAACTATCAAAGATATAAAATAAGATGGTCTCTTTGGTCCCAGAAATACATGGCAAACCTTGTTTTGAATTAGTTCCTTGACATTATCTAAATAATATAAATGCAATATGTTATTTCCGAATGTGTTTATATACTGTGCTAAATGATGATGAGTTTATAATCTTGCTTGACTTAACGAATTACCTCAACGTCTTCCTCCTTCCCTTTCTCCTCCCCCTTTATATTCCCTAACTCCTTCCATTCCCACTTCCCCTCCAATACCCCTTCCCATCCACTTTTAGCCTACCCTTTCTTCCCTTCCTCTTCCCCTTCTTTGTTATTTCAACAATATTTTTAAGAATGCATTTTAAATACTTCAATTACCCCCTCCCCTGTTATTGTAAACCTTTTAAAATTTAATAAAGTATACAAAGAAGCAACATGTCAATTGTTTTTGCCATTTCTGCAGCGTTTTGCTCACATTGAAGTCAATGAGAAATGGCAAAAACCAAGATTCCTTCAAATTCCTGCGTTTTACCTGCTTTTTATGTGCAGAAAACACATGGTTTTTGGACATTAACATAATGATTTGCTATGCCCCTTTACACACACACAAAATCCGACAATTAAATTTATGAAAAATATGCATTTATTGCTATATTTCCAATAAAATGTATATTAGCGCTATAATTTTATGAATTACATCTATTTTCATTATTTTTCCTATTAATATAGTTTTTTTTTTTTCTCTTTTTTCATTCTTTTTGACTGTTTAAACTTTATTAGGCAGTGTGTTGATGTTCAAAACGCATCAAATATGCGTCAAAAACGCAAGCGTTTTCAGCGCTAAATTCCAGAAAAAGGCAACTTTGGTCAAATCAGTTAGGGAGAAAGGGTGCTTCTTGAACTGCAAGTAGGTGAACGCAAAGTGCGTTCCTAGCCTTACACAGAATAGAGGCCATGAGTCAAGCAGGAGCCGCCATGGAATAGAGCTGGAGTGACAGAGGCTTAAGATCTACCATAGCTCTTCAGCTATCTTTTATGTATCAATTCAAACTGATTTCTCAGTAATAGAGGAGTGGACTGGCCATGTAAAGGTATTGCTGGATTTGGCTATGACAGCTCTACGTGTGCATATAAATAGTTTGGGGGATGAAATCTACATAACATATAGGGGGGCTAGGTATTGTATCACTGTACGTCGCGCTCTCCATTTCATATACCGTAATTCTCATACTCTCACCACACAAGGCTGAAGTGTTAATCCCAACTTTCGATCTCTTTTCCAAGTTTTCAATGATAAACTTCAAAGTTTGGAGATGGATAAATAATTCAGCAGCCATGACAGTATGGGGGCGGCAGGGGCTTGTTGGAGGTAAGTATACAGGAATGGGGCACGGTGCTTATAGGGAAGGCTCCTTATACACGTCATGTAAATAAGAGGTTGCAGCGTCCTTCTCGTTGCTTTTTCTCTTGATGACACTCATCTTTGGGGACATCATGTCACTGTGACTGGACAGATTTCGTTTCTATACTATGAAGACCCGGCATGGTTAATAATTCAGTTTATTATGCAGAATAAATCGCTTTACAGCGCATGCATGAAGGAAAATAGATACGGAGTGTAACTTTGACAGCCATTGATTTTCCTGCATAAGGAAGAAGCCGTGCCAGGAAATGTACATTATGGCATGTTGGTTTCCTGTCTTCTGTGATGATCCTTTTCAAGGAATCAATTTAGGGTCCCAATCTCCTGTAGTGTGCAAAGTGTTATATGATCGCTCCTTGTAATGCGTAATATGATTAGTATTATTATAATACACCCATTTAAAATTCTGGATATTGATCCAGGTGATTGCACTAGTGCATTTCCTCCAATTGTGATTTACTTATTTTACACTGTGGCATTGGGAAATAAAAATGTGTATTGACCCACTAGGGACCCCGCCAACACTCATTATTTTGTGCTGATGATATGCACTTACTTTATGGGAGAAGGAGTTTATGATTTTATTAGTATTTTTTAATATTTTCCTTTCAATGGGGACCGTCATTTCAAACTTTACATAAATCAACTGAAAATAAAATGCAAATATAAAAAACAATAATACATCTAAGGCCTAGGACACACAGTGAGTAAAATCGAACAAGTGGAATGTGATAAAAAACTGCATTCCACTCAGACCAATGTTACTCTGTGGGGCCGTTCCCATCTGCATTTTTTTTTCCTCAGCCCTAAAGCGGGCTTTACACGAGACGATAGATTGTGCGATATGTCGTTGGGGTCACGCTTTTCGTGACGCACATCCGGCATACCGCACGACGTGGTTTCGTGTGACACCTCCTAGCGACGCAGTATCGCTCACAAATCGTTAGTTGTGTACTCGTCGCTAGGGTTCATAAAATTGTTTAATTAAAATGGCGCCGGTTGTTCATTGTTTCCGTGGCATCACACGTTACTCCGTGTGACACCACGGGAATGATGAACAGCAGCTTTACCTGCCTCCCGCGGCACCCAACGGCTTCCGGGGAGCTGCTGCAGGAAATTTGCAGACGTACCTGCGGATATATCCGCGGGTACATTGTCCAGTGGGCACGTAGCCTTATTGGATTGAGAAAACAATCACAGCATGCTGACAGTGTCATAAAGTCTCACATCACAAGTGTATAAGTGCTAGGGAAACATCAGACTGCACTCGGGATGTCATCCAAGTGCAGTGCGATATACACATCAGCTGACAATGGTGGTGACGGAGAGATAAATACCTCCTTTCCCTCCACAGCTGTGATCTGATCGCAGGATTGGATCACTGTATAATGACACTTGGATCACGTTCACAGCAGAGCCTGAGCCGAGGGCCATTAGCATATCACATCTGATGCTCTTGCCTCAGATGCCATACTTTCGTGTGGCCCAAGCCTTATAGGAGAAATCTGCTTCTTTCTCCACTTATGAGCAACTTCTTCAGCCCTCACTCCATCTTCTGAACTCACCATCCAGTCTGAAAAATTGATCCAATCCATTTTAGGCCCCCTTCAAACGTTCGTTAAAAAACACGCACGTGTGTTACGTCCGTTTTTCGGGTCCGTTTTCGTGTCCTTTTTTGTGTCCATGTGCCATCTGTGTGAATGCCGTATGCTAGCCTTGTGTGCGTGTTGGTTGTCCGTTTATGCGTGAGACAAATAACTGACATGTGTATGTGTTGTCCGTGTGAATTTATACGTGTTTGTGATGCACAATGTCGTAGATACATACCCGCTGACAGCAGACAGAGTCGTGCGTAGAGAATGAACTGGGGTGAACTTCACCCGACTTCATTGTCATACCGCGGCTCTGTCTGTGTCGCATCCTGATTAGCGGTCACCCGTGAAGGACTCACCGGTGACCGCTAATCACCAGAGTAACTGAATGGAGTACCTCTCTTGCATACTCACCGTTCCCCGATCACCGGCGTGGCGCTGCACGGCTGTTCTCTAAACTCCGGCGGCTTTTCCTCTTTTGAAAAAGCCGGCCGCTCATTAAACAATCTCGTATTCCCTGCTTTCCCCGCCCACCGACACCTATGATTGGTTGCAGTTAGACACGCCCCCACACTGAATGACAGCTGTCTCACTGCAACCAATCCCAGCCGCCGGGTGGCGGGTCTATACGGTGCAGTTAAAAAAAAAAAAAAATAATTAAAAAAAACCGACGTGTGGTCCCCCCCATTTTGATACCAGCCAGGGTAAAGTCACACGGCTGAAGGCTGGTATTTTCAGGATGGGGAGATCCATGTTATGGGGAGCCCCCCAGCCTAACAATATCAGCCAGCAGCCGCCCAGAATGGCCGCATCCATTAGATGCGACTGTTTTGGGACTCTACCCGGCTCTTCCCGATTGGCCCTGGTGCGTTGGCAATCGGGGTAATAAGGAGTTAATGGCAGCCCATAGCTGTCACTAAATCCTAGATTAATCATGTCAGGCGTCTCCCCGAGATACCTTCCATGATTAATCTGTAGGTTACAGTTAAAAAACTGACACACCCGAAAAATCCTTTATTACAAATAAAAAACACTAACAAATTACCTCGTCACCAATTTATTAACCCCAACAAAGCCCTCCATGTCCGGCGTAATCCATGGATCTCGAGCGTCGCATCCAGGTCTGCTGCATGAAGGTGACAGGAGCAGCAGGAGACACCGCCGCTCTTGTCAGCTCCACGCAGCAAATGAGGTGAGTAGTGCGATCAGCTGGATCCAGCGGTGGCCGCGAGAAACCTCAGTGACAGCTCAGCTGATCGCGCTACTCACCTCATTTGCTGCGTGGAGCTGACAGGAGCGGCGGTGTATTCTGCTGCTCCTGTCACCTTCATGCAGCAGAGAGGGGGGAGACTGACCGACAGACAGCGAGAGAGGGACAGACAGACAGAGAGACCGACCGACGGACTGAGGGAGATTGACCGACATAGACTAGAAAAGAAAGAATGACCGACATCGCTAGAAAAAAGCACAAAACGTACGCGGAGTATACAGAGATGCATCCGTGTCACGTATTGTGCGCACATAACCATTGACTTTCATGGTGTCCACCTGTGCGTGTTCCGTGCAGAAAACGGACATGCTTCCGTGCAAAATGGAAACACATACAGATAACGGACACACGGACATTATGAAATAACGCACGTGTGCCCTCAAACATAGCATAACATTGGTGCACGTTTGGCCGTGTCTCCGGTACATACGGAAACGGACCAAACACGCACGTATTTCACGGACATGTGAAGGGGGCCTTAGGCTGGGTTTACACAATCATATAAACAATGGCTCCAATTTTCATCCACAACAGTTGGATGATTTTTTTTTCAGTTATCCGTGTGCAGTCAGTTTTTTATTTTTACAGCAGGAGCTATTAATAATTTACATGACCAATTACAGTTTCCTATGTTTACAGAATTGCAAAGTATCTGTAAAATGCTATACTGTGGCATCTGTTTGGTTTTTTCTCATGGGTGAGTCTCATCCAATTTTCGGAGACAAATCGATCATACTGCGACTTCTTTTTTCTTATACAGATTCTTCCAGTAAAAAAAAAAAAAATCGGACATCTGCCCTCCCTAACATTGGAAAAAACCAAGGAGAAAAATTGTATGAAAAATACCCTGAATATAAATAAATAAATTGCAAGTGCTTAATAACAGGGTACTTAGTGTATACATTTTTGCAAAAAGGTAAAAAGCTGTCTCACCTCGTCACGGTGTACCCATCTGAGACAGTCCCTAACCTACTGAAGTTAAAAACATTATCAATACCTGACTTGTGTCATGTCAGAACTCCAATATGGATGGTGGCAAGTGGTTAGCTGTGTCCCAGATAAAATACACAGCAAAGTGAGACGCAATCAGCTGTTCAGTCTCAGTACTAGGAGGGCTGCGCCCCCAACTTGCAACCAAGCAAGAAAACATACAAAAAACACAAAAACCTGAGCTGAAACAATGTTCAGTAAACATGCAACATTAAGCATGTGAATTGCAGCCTTAAGACTAGAAAAAACCAAGGAGAAAAATTGTATGAAAAATACCCTGAATATAAATAAATAAATTGCAAGTGCTTAATAACAGGGTACTTAGTGTATACACAGCTGATTGCGTCTCACTTTGCTGTGTATTTTATCTGGGACACAGCTAACCACTTGTCACCATCCATATTGGAGTTCTGACATGACACAAGTCAGGTATTGATAATGTTTTTAACTTCAGTAGGTTAGGGACTGTCTCAGATGGGTACACCGTGACGAGGTGAGACAGCTTTTTACCTTTTTGCAAAAATGTATACACTAAGTACCCTGTTATTAAGCACTTGCAATTTATTTATTTATATTCAGGGTATTTTTCATACAATTTTTCTCCTTGGTTTTTTCTAGTCTTAAGGCTGCAATTCACATGCTTAATGTTGCATGTTTACTGAACATTGTTTCAGCTCAGGTTTTTGTGTTTTTTGTATGTTTTCCTCCCTAACATTGGTCTGAGTGCTGTCTTTTTTTTTTTTTTCACGGAGAGCACTAAAACCGAGAATACGGTCATGTGCATGAGGCCTAAGGCGGGCTTTGCACGTTGCGACATTGCAAGCCGATGCTGCAATGTCGCACGCGATAGTCCCTGCCCCCGTCATACGTGCGATATCTTGTGATAGCTGGCGTAGCGAAAATTATCGCTACGCCAGCTTCACATGCACTCACCCGCCCTGCGACCGTCGCTCTGGCCAGCGACTCGCCTTCTTCCTAAGGGGGTGGGTCGTGCGGCGTCATAGCGACGTCACACGGCAGGCAGCCAATAGCGGCGGAGGGGCGGAGATGAAAAGGATGTAAACATCCCGCCCACCTCCTTCCTTCCGTAGAGCCGGCGGCGACAGGTAAGGCGATGTGTGCTGCCGCAGGAACGAGGAACTACATCGTACCTGTCGCTGCAGCGTAATTATGGAAAAGTCGGAACCTGCACTGATGATACGATAACGACGCTTTTGCGCTCGTTAATCGTATCATCTAGGATTTACACACTACGATGTCGAAAGTGACGCCGGATGTGCGTCACTTTCGATTTGACCCCACCAACATCGCACGTGCGATGTCGCAACGTGCAAAGCCGCCCTAACAATGCGGGCCAGCTCTGTAGGGATGTCCGGGAGAGGACGGGAGGAGGAGAGGGGCAGGGACAGATAATACCACAGGCAGAGGGGCATGGATTCACAGCCACATATCTCAGTACAATGTTCAACATGCTGCTGCTTCTCTCTGTGGGAATTTCTCTGTGTTCTGGAGACATAGCAGCTGGTCTCCACCCACTAGCTCAGAGGAAACTGAAAATAAGAGAGTACACAGAGGGGAATACTGGTGAGGTTACAGGTCATATAATGGCCAGAAATAGTGCTATTCTCCTTGTACGTATATATTTGTCATCTGTTCAATAAATATCTACCTTATGAAAATAACAATGCCATCGTGGTTATGTTTTAGCGTTGATTGAGTAATTAAAGGGTTAATATTTCCCAGTCCGCTTTTACTGCTGGTTGATTTCCTAGCTTTGACCCCCACAGTCTATTTAATGGCAGTTCTCCGCATCTTGTAATTAGGTGATAGGGCGCGCTGCGTTGAGTAATTTGGCTGAGAAACGTTGAAACTTGTGTGACTCCTGATACGACTGATGTGGAGAATGTGACCTTCACTATTGTAACCAGTGAGTGACTATTTCATTGTCCTAAAGTCAGAGCGTGCAGGTGGAGGCGGCAGAGGATGGATCCGTAATATAACCCTGTAATGCAGCATTGTTCTGCAGCTTAGCTATTGATTGCACGGCTCACTGTGTACTGGGGCGCATCCTGCAGAGCTGTCAAAAACTATGTGCCTCTCACTCATTTTTTTTTCTATCTTTGCCAAGTTGTCACATTTTAATTTAAGCAAAAGACAAACATGTTTAACCCCAAAATGTAACTTTTATGTTGTTATTTCATATGGAGCATACAGATTGTGCCTTCACCCATGTATCGTAAAAAAGGAATTGCCTTAAATTTAATAACTGGTTCTGCTATCCTCAGCAGCAACATCTGCTCTGGCACAATGGTGATAAGTCTGGCACATCGCTGTGGAGGACTCCTGATTCATTCTCAACTTCAGAACTGATGTAATTCGGTATGAGCTGCACCCTTAAAGGGAATCTGTCAGCAGGTTTTTAGTATCTGATCTTAGAGCAACATAATGTAGGTAAGGCTAGATCCACATTTCCGTTGTTTTGCATCAGTCACATGCGTTGCTTGACGCTTGTGACTGATGCGTTGTACAATGGGCGACAGGAATTGGAATTCATTGTCATAAAGCAGATTCCGTTGTAAAAAGTGAGAGAGAGAACTGATCGTTCTCATTAGCCGGCCGCCGGGTGATCAGCTGATCGCTCTCATTAGCCGGCCACCGGGTGATCAGCTGATCGCTCTCATTAGCCGGCCGCCGGGTGATCAGCTGATCGCTCTCATTAGCCGGCCGCCAGGTGATCAGCTGATCGCTCTCATTAGCCGGCCGCCGGGTGATCAGCTGATCGCTCTCATAAGCCGGCTGCCGGGTGATCAGCTGATCGCTCTCATTAGCCGGCCGCCGGGTGATCAGCTGATCGCTCTCATTAGCCGGCCGCCGGGTGATCAGCTGATCGCTCTCATAAGCCGGCCGCCGGGTGATCAGCTGATCGGTTACAGAAGCCGGCTGCCGGGTGATCAGCTGATCGCTCACAAAAGGCGGCTGCCGGGCGATCAGCTAATCGTTCGGCTGCCAAGAGAGAGCATACGCAGCAAAATCAAAAGGATTCTGCTGCTCAAAAAACGCTACATGCTGCGTTCCTGCCGCCCAACGGTCAGTCGTTTCACGACTGATCAGTCGGGCGGCGGATGCAACGCAAGGGCATCAGTCACAATTCGCCGCTCATACAAGTCTATAGGAACAACGGAATACGCCAATCGGATTGCATTGTTTATCAGAGCGGTGGATTGTGACTGATCATAAACAACAGAAATGTGGACCTAGCCTAAGGAGATTCTGAATACAATGGTGTGTCACAGAGATTACTGAGTGCAGCCTTTCTGAAACAATCAAAGAATTTGGATTCCGGAACAGGGGAGAGCTGGTCCACCCACACCAGGCTCTCTATAGAGATTATGTTAGGTGTCAATCACAGCAGGGGGTGTGTTGGACTGGCCTGCTCTTGTGTTTCTAGTCCTGCAATACTGATCACTGGGTAAAAAAAACCCTTTTGTTTATGAAAACAATTGAACACACACACTGATAAGAGAAGCACAGTTGCTTTGTGTTTTTACCCTTACAACATGCTGTCCTACATGTTACATAGCAAAAACCTGCTGGCAAATTCCCTTTAAGGCCTTGCCATGGCATCTTAATACAAGTCAAGTTAGGACGTTGACACTGTAAAACATTAATTTTTGTTTCTTTTGAGCCACTCGGAAGTGAACTTGCTTGTGTGCTGCAGATCATTATCCCGCAGCCTAACACAACTATGCTTGAGCTCTAGGGCACGAACTGACAGGCGGACACTCTTCAGTAATTTCTGAGAAAAGTCATAGCTCCATTAATAAGTCGTCTAAGACCTGCAGAGCAGCCCCAAGCTGTCACACTATATTCCCATGCATGCTTCTATGATGTTCTTAATGGAGTTGTTCACTATTTGGACAGCCGCCTTCTCAACCCCTTCTTATTTTTATGGGTGGAAACATAATGGGTTCTCCAAGTAGTGGACAATCCCTTTAAGGTGGAATGCAGTGTTGTAAATCAGATGTAACTGAACCCAGGTCTGTGACTCATGAGTCTGTGGAATATTATGATTTTTATGTGCAGATTTTACCCATAAAATTGCATTAGGAGCGGAAAAATACGCAGGCAAACAACGCATATGCATTTTTACTACATCTCCGCTGTGGAAACAAACCAAAAATGCATGTCATCCGCACATGACTGTATGAACAGTCAGCGCCAATTACTAGGACGTGACAAAAACAAAGCTACTTTATTTAAAATATGACACATCGAGAAAAGGAGATAAATTGCAGCATCAAAAACGGGCTGATGTATGTAAGAAACACACAAACCGAAGCGCAATGAAGAAAAAAAACAAAACAAGCAAAAGTAATCTAATTTACATAAAAGTGCTGATAACCTGCAACATAAACTAACCAAAAACTCATCATAGGAACAGAACAAAAATGTCTTGGGTCATCTAATATTATTATTAATTATTCTTCTCTTTTTACTGAAATGTGAAACAAGCTTTTGTGTCCTTTTTGGTCATCAATGATTTGCTCATTGCCACTCTTCCAAGTAAGTGCATCATCTTTTTTGGCATCTTGAGGGACCCATCTGTTCACTTTTTGTTTATTCTGCATCATTCCTTAAGGGTGCTTTACACGCTGCCACATCGCTAACGATATATCGTCGGGGTCACGGTAATTGTGATGCACATCCAACATCGTTAGCGACATCGCAGCGTGTGGCAGCTAGGACCGACGATCAACGATCGCAAAAACGGCAGAAATCGTTGATCGTTGACACGTCACTCATTTTCATAATATCGTTGGTGGTGCATGTCGCTGGTTGTTCGTCGTTCCTGCGGCATCACACATCGCTGGAACGACGAACACCATCCTACCTGCGTCCACCGGAAAAGAAGGAAGGAGGTGGGCGGCATGTTCCGGCCGCTCATCTCCTCCCCTCCTCTGCTATTTGGCGGCTGTTTTGTGACGTCGCTGTGACGCTGAACGCACCTCCCCCTTGAAGGAGGGATTTTTCGGCAGCAACAGCGGTGTTGCTAAACAGGTATGTGCGTGTGACGCTGCCGTAACAATATTGTTCGCTATGGCAGCGATCACCACATGTCGCATAAACGACGGGGGCGGGTGCTATCGATCGCAATTGCTAGCGATGTCGCAGCATGTAAAGCCCCCTTTAGACCTCTGAATATTAAATTCATGCATATCTATATTTGCTTGAGAAAGGCTCATCACTGGTTTATTTTCTGAAGCTGCAACTTGAATTAGAGATGGGTTTATTATACAAAAACTGATCAGCATCTCCCATTAGATGGATGGAAGTGTGAACAGGTGCAAGCTGCTATGATTGTATTTTATAGAAAACAAAGAACACAGCAGCCATCTGGGTGCATGAAGGTATATGTAAACATGGAGTATGTGACAAGTCAACTGTGTTACTGCAATATAGATTATACTTGTATAAAATTAAGATACGTGTTAATTAAGGCCCTTGCACGCACACTGCTTTTTTGCTGCGTTTTTGGTGCAGAATTGGTGCAGTTTTGTTCACAAACTTCATGCAGTTCTTCCCCAGCAAAGTCTATGAGAAATCCAAAATGTTGTGCACACACTGCTTCTTTTTTCCTTACAGTTTTTGCTGCAGTTTTTCTGCAGCAAAAAGAAGCAGCATGTCACTTCTTTTCTGCAGGTCCCTGCGTTTTGCTATTGATAATGTTTAAAAAACACAGGGACAAAAAGGCACCAAAACGTGGTAAAAATGCATGCGTTTTTGGGTGTGTTTTTTTGCCAGAGGGTGCGTTTTTTGCTGAAGAAACAAATCTGCAGTGTGCGCACATAGCCTACGGCCCTGTGCACACACTGCGTTTTTACCCGTGTTTTTGTTGCGTTTTTGCCGTAGAAATTTCTTGAGAAAATGGTTGTAACCTTTCTGCAGACATTCCCCAGCAAAACCTATGGAAGAAAAAATTAGCTGTGCGCACACTGCGTTTTTTTCTCAAGAAAACTCTTTCTGTAGATTTTCTTGAGAAAAACAATTGCATGTCGCTTCTTTTCTGCAGGTAGCTGCGTTATTCACTCCATTGCCTGTAATGTAATCATGAAATACCGCAATATTTCTCGTTTTTCGGGACATAATGTTCATCACTGCCCTGCATTTTGCAGAGAAGTGATGTCACTAGGAAAGGAAGAGGAAGTTGAACAGAGAGTAAACACACGCACATCACACTCACACAAAGACATATAGAATGCACATAGAAATCAAACATACATATTAAAAATAAAAAACGGAAAAAAAATGTGGGCTCCGCCATATTTTTACCGTCCAGCCCAAGTAAACACACAGCGGCGGCCCGGTATTCTCAGGCTGGGGAGGGCGAGGGCCATGGTTAATGCCCCACCTCCTGCAGCCAAGAATATTAGTGGGCCGCTGCCCCGAGAATGTAGCATCCATTATGCGACAGTCCCGGGGTGTTACCGGCTCTTCCCAATTGCCGTGATGCGATGGCAATTGGGGTAAGGAGTTAATAGCAGCGCATAGCTGCCACTAAGGGGTACTTTGCACGCTGCGACATCACTAGCCGATTGTAGCGATGCCGAGCGCGATAGTACCCGCCCCGTCGCAGATGCGATATCTTGTGATAGCTGCCGTAGCGAACATTATCGCTACGGCAGCTTCACACGCACTTAGCTGCCCTGCGACGTCGCTCGGGCCGGTGACCCGCCTCCTTCCTAAGTGGGCAGGTTGTGCGGCGTCACACGACAGGCAGCCAATAGAAGCGGAGGGACGGAGATGATCGGGACGTAAACATCCCGCCCACCTTCTTCCTTCCTCATTGCAGGCGGGACGCAGGTAAGGAGATGTTCTTTGCTCCTGCAGCTTCATACACAGCGATGTGTGCTGCCGCAGGAACGAGGAACAACGTCGTAACTGTCTCTGCAGCGAAATTATGGAAATGTCTGACACTACACAGATCACCGATTTTCGACGCTTTTGCAATCGTTTATCGGTGCTTCTAGGCTTTACCCGTTGCAACGTCGTTACCGGCGCCGGATGTGCGTCACTTTCGATTTGACCCCGACGAGATCGCAGTAGCGATGTCGCAACGTGCAAAGTACCCCTAACTCCTCACAGGGACTCTATCTATTGATTGATTGATCTGTCTTCTATCTATTGATTATCCATCGATTATCTTTCTATCTATACATATATCTACTGTATCTATATCTATTCATTATCTATCTATTTATCGATTATCTATCCATCAATCTATCCCTCTATCTATCCATTATCTATTTATTTATCTATCTGTCTATTCATCTATCTATTATGTATCTATCTATCTATTTATCTATCCATTATCTATCTATCCATTATCTATTATCTATATTATTTATTGCTGTTAAAGCATAAAAACCGCACTAAACGCGGTAAAAACGCATGCGTTTTCGGTGCGTTATTGGTGCGTTTTTTTAACGCAGGTGCGCTTATCCTTCATTTTCAAGAAATTTCTTAAAAAATTTCTTGAGAAAAATCCTTTTTCTAGTGCGCATATAGCCTAATGCTATTTTTAATTAGCATTGGATCCTACCCGCCCTTAAAATTTGTAGGCCTTTGGCCCATAAAAGGCATATCTAAGAATTGGAAAAAGTGGTTTTTGTTTTTATATTTTTGATACTTGTCCTGCATTTCTGTTTCCTGGACGTAATATTAAAAGTAGTTTGATGATCTGACATTTTTGTGAAAAATAACCAAAGATAGAAGAATTTTGAAGAGGGACTTAATATTTTCTCAGCCCCATGTATTCACTTTTCCAGTACAATGAAGTCGGATGTGACATCACACTTACTGCACTGCCCTATATTTTGGGCACAGTAGGAGGCCGTAACTTCCTTGGTGCTCTTGAGCTTCCGATTGGTTGCAGAAAGCAGACATTGGGTGGATATTTCCTATATTTAGTAGTTTTCCACACAATATTGATACGGCGTAGTATTTCTGTCTCCTTTCAGGCATGGGAACCTCCTCTGTAATTACAGGAGAAGGAGAGCGGGTGAAAATTAAAGACTCCAGCGGAATTTAAGAGAAACCTTCATCATTACTTACCCAATATTCTTCCAAAATCTAAGTCAGTAAACACGAAATCATTCAGTGCTGGGTCGTACCCCGCTCCTTAGGTATGAAATGCGTTGGGAGATATTTTATTGGGCTCACTAATAGACTGTGGGCGCTGATCTTCTGTGATGGAGCGTGCGGCGCCGTATACTGCTCTTTTGTTTCCTTGGAAACCAACAAATCTTAAAAATTAGCGTTGGAGGTCGTACAAAGTATCCGACATAATCATTTTTCCAGCAATGCAGTTATAATAATTTAAAGCAAAAAAGAACAATGGCCTCGACCTGCGTAGAAAAGGCAGCTTCACCCATAATGACACTCTTCGTCCAAAAATTGCATGTTGCAAATGGTTTCTTTTTGCTGCTTCGACTTTTGTGTTTTGTTGGTAATTATATTCCATTGAGTAACTTTTTTCTACAGTAACTTTTTAAGGGCAACTACGTGTGATATCACTTAGAGGTAATTGGATACACATTTGAGCCCGTGGTCGCCCAGCATTGCTTTATTCTGTCACACAGGATGACGCTCAGTTGATGGTTTTATAACAATATCGGATACGAAAAGTTAGTGAAAATCTAGAATAGCGAGTGTAATAACGGGATTCAACAATACGAGAATGGAAAGGAAACCACGCTCGGTACAGGGGCGCAAACACATTCCTCCTCATATATAATGTATTCAGGTGGGTAGGGGTGTATTTTGTGAAATACTTGTGTGCGCGTGGCCTAATTATTGTTTTCTTTCTTAGAGGATCTGTCACCAGATTTCACAGTACAAACTATGTTAAATAGATCCTAGTATTGATGAGGCTGGTGTACCCACTTTGAAAATATCAGAATGGCAGTATTTAACCTTTTGAAAGTTTGCTTGTTTGATATAAACCTCAAGATTACACCAGTGTTCTGAGATTCATTTTCAAAGTAAGTATGTCAGCCTCATCAGGTCTAAAGATCCTTTTAAGGCCCTGTTACACGCAACGACATATCTAACGATATATCGCCGGGGTCACGGATTCTGTGACGCACATCCGGCGTCGTTAGCAATGTCGTTGTGTGTAACAGCACTGAGTGAGTGTTAACGATCAAAAATACTCACCTTATCGTTGATCGTTGACACGTCGTTCATTTTCATAAAATCGTCGTCGTTCCTACGGCAGCACACATTGCTACGTGTGACACCGCAGGAATGAGGAACATCACCGTACCTGCGGCCGCCCACCATGAGGAAGGAAGGAGGTGGGCGGGATGTTACACCCGCTCATCTCCGCCCCTCCGCTTCTATTGGGCAGCCGTTTAGTAACGCCGCATAAACCGCCCCCTTAGAAAGGAGGCAGTTCGTTGGCCACAGCGACGTCGCTAGGCAGGTAAGTCCCATGTGACGGGTCCTAACGATGTTGTGCCCCGAGGGCAGCGATTTGCCCGTGACGCACAACCGACGGGGGTGGGTGCTTTCACCAGCGACATCGCCAGCGATGTCACTGCGTGTAAAGCCCATTTTACACTGTCAGATTATCATGAACGAGCAATCTTAAGCATGCTCTCTTCACTATAATGGTGCAGTGTAAAGCGGGCTTTACACGCAACGACATCGCTAACGAGATGTCGTTGGGGTCACGGAATTCGTGCCGCACATCCGGCCTCGTTAGCGACGTCGTTGCGTGTGACACCTCAGGAACGACCGGTAACAATCAAAAATACTCACCATATCGTTGATCGTTGTCTAGTCGTTCCTATCCCGATTATTGTTGCTGTTGCAGGTACGATGTTCTTCGTCTTTCCTGAGGCAGCACACCGCAGGAACGAGGAACAACATCGTACTGCGGCCGCACGCAATGAGGAAGGAATGAGGTGGGCAGGATGTTCGGCCCGCTCATCTCCGCCCCTCCGCTTCTATTGGGCGGACGCTTAGTGACGCCGCACGAACCGCCCCCTTAGAAATGAGGCGGTTCTCCGGCCACAGCGACGTCGCTAGGCAGGTAAGTATAGTGTGACGGGTGTTAGCGATGTTGTGCGCCACGGGCAGCGATTTGCCCGTGACGCACAATCGACGGGGGCGGGTACGCATGTAAAGCCCGCTTTAGCCGGCTGCCGATCACCCGATGAATGGGCAGAATGTTTGTTCGTCTCTTTGTGCTGCATAAAAGATTATCGTTTTCGGCAGCACATCATTCTGTGTAAACATGACTTGTGCTGCCGGGAGCAATGGCAGCTTCTACGCACTGTGTAAATGAGCAGTGCGTAGAAGCAGCCAAACTGTGTAAATGAACCTTAAGATCTAGGTAGTGGTGAAAATGCTGAATTTGGCCTTAAATATTTTCCTGAAATCTGATTTATTTGAAGTATTCCTAAATTCTGTAGGTCGACCACTTGCGTGAATTTCCTGCATTAATAAATGGGAATGTAGTTCGGGTTCAGGCCTCACTCAGACGGCCATTTTTCTTCTGTATGTTGTAGTGTTTTTCTCAGAACGCACCGCAGTATAATCCCTGGTGCTGCTCACATGTCCGTGTTTTTTGTAGTGAATGTGTTCACAAAAAATGATCACGGAGTCGTGTCAGTTTTTCACCTGAGTCACAGATCAACATTGCTCATACATGTCTATGGCTCCCTGAAAATCACTGACTGCACATGAATGTTATCTATATGCAGTCTGTGAGAAACTGATGACCCTGATGGTAAAAACTGACACCAATGAAAACTGGAGCTGCCAAATAAGTCAGACAAGTGGCAGATGCTACTATTTAAATATTTAGTGATGTCAAATTAACCGGATAAACCTGCAACTAATATTTTCCTTTTTTTCTATATCCTGTATATACCATAAAGATGCAGCTCACGACTCCATTCTCTGTTTCTTAGACTGCTCAGGAAGGAATGTATTAAAGGGTTATTCCCATCTTCAAGATCCTATCCCAATATGTACTATGTGTAATAATAATCATAATAAAATAAGTAAACACCTATTATTAGAAATTTAGTATAGTTCTCTTGATATAGCTATGTCTCTTACCTCATGTGCAGGGCATTGCAGCTTAAGTATCTATGCATATGACCACTAGCAACTAAGTAAGTAAGGGCTCATGCGCACGTTGCCTACTTACATGCATTTATGCTGCGTATTGCACTGCAGCGCAAAATGCATGCATCCTGCGTCCCCTGCACAATCTATGTAGATTGTGCATGATATATGCGCACGTTGCTTTTTTGAACGTAGCAATTTGGGTGCTAAAATTTTGACCCAAATCCGTGCTTTCAGAAAAGCAGCATGTCACTTATTCCGTGCGCTTTGGATGCAGCTCCCACTCTGTCTATGGTGGAGGCAGCAGCCATAGCGCATGAAATCTGCTTTTTTCTACAAAAAAAAACTGCATCCATTATGCAGTGTTTCTGTAGCGATTTGAAGCGCACATGTGCTGTCAAATCACTGCAGAATATTATGCAGTTACGTACACATGAGCCCTAACTGTCACAATAACCATGGATACCTAAGCTCAAATGCCCTGCACATGACTTAGAGGGAACCTGTCAGGTGCAATATGCAGCCTAAATGTCCCTGTAAAAACTAGACCGCAATCGGACCACAGCTGAGGAGGGGCGTGCCGGCACTAAGGAGGGGGTCCAGCGCTGAGGAGGGGAGAACCAGCGCTGAGGAGGGGTGGATCAGCGCTGAGGAGGGGAGGGCCAGCGTTGAGGAGGGGAGGGTCAGCGCTGAGGAGGGGAGGGAGGGATTTATCTCCCTCTCTCCTCCGTTGCCGGCTATTGCCATTCTCACCCTGCACTCGCAGTACACCAGTGTAATGCGAGTGTAGTGCGATCTTTCTCTCACCCCATAGACTTGAATGGGTGCGAGAGAAAGAGGATCGCATTACAGTCGCAGCATGCTGTGATTGTTTTCTCGGTCTGATTAGGACTGAGAAAATAATCGCTCATGTGTGCAGACACACAGGCTAAAATTGGTCCGAGAGGAATGCGATGTTTTATCGCACTCCACTCCGTCTGATTTTCATGCCGCGTGTCTTAAGCCCGCTTTACACGCTACAATATATCTTATGATGTGTCGGCGGGGTCACGTCGTAAGTGACGCACATCCGGCATCGTAAGATACATTGTAGTATGTGACAGGTACGTGCGATTGCGATTGAACGTTAAAACGTTCATCGCATATACGTCGTTGAATCCTGACGAATTGCACGTCGGGTTGTTCAATGTTCCCGAGGCAGCACACATCGCAGTGTGTGACACCCCGGGAACATTGAATAGATCTTACCTGCCTCCCGTGGCTCCAGCCAGCAATGTGGAAAAAAAGAGGTGGGCGGGATGTTTACGTCACGCTCATCTCTGCCCCTGTGCTTCTATTGGCCGTGTGCCGCGTGACGTCGATGTGACGCCGAACGTCCCTCCCACTCCAGGAAGTGGACGTTCGCTGCCCACATCGAGGTCGTATGGACGGGTAAGTACGTCTGACGGGGGTTAATCGTTTGTGCGGCACGTTCAACAAATTGAACGTGCCACACATACGATGGGGGCGTTGCAAATCGCATACGATATCGTTTGCGAAATTGCAACGTGTAAAGCAGGCTTTAGGCCTTAGCATGTTAGTACGCCCACGGGTGTACTAACCTACTATTCAATGCAGTGTCACCAGCAGTGCAGAGCGTACCTGTGTTCGCTATGACCGCGCTTCTGAATGCTTTGAACTTCCGGTCATTCGCAGTATGAAACCGGGTGTATGCGTCTACTGCGCATGATCAGAAGTGCCCGGCATTCAGAAGAGCGGTCACAGCGAACACAGGTACGCTCTGCACCGCTGGTGACACTGCATTGAATAGCATGTTAGTACACCCCTGTGGGCGTGCTAACATGCTAAGAGGGCGGACTAGTTGGGGCATATAACGCCGTTGGGATTAGTCCCTGCACTCATTAGCATAGGATAAAAGATAAGGCAGGGATTAGCAATATATACCCAGAACTGCTCATTGTTGTGGCTGCATATTGCACAAGACAGGTTCCCTTTGAGAGACATAGCTAATCAAGAGAACTATACTACATGTATTATTTTTATTATTATTATATCTAGTACATATTGGAATAGGTAGTGATGAGTGAACTGTTACGTGCACCCGAGCGCCGAATCATCACTAGTAATAGGATCTTGGAGATGGGACTATCCCTATAAGCTTGTATGAGACAGTTCCTTATTCCTGTCCCTAGGGAGAAGCCAGATCAATGCCTGAAGTCTCAGTATAGATTGCTTTCTTGCACCTTGACATGTCCTTGTAATTGAATTGTTTTCTTTTATGCAAGGTATTTATTGATTTCAGGTTATTTATCACATTCTAATAAATTCAGCTTTTCCGTTTCACCGTCTGCCGTTTTGTTGTTGTTTCTTCCAGCAGTTACTTTAGCTGTTTCCAGCTGTTTTGTAGACACGATGACACTTTCAGGCTCCTCTTTCCAGGATAAGTATCAATACCCTGCTTTGACATCGCACACAATCGCACCACATTTGGTAGCCTGTGCCTACAGGGCTTTACTGCCTCAGGCTTTGAAGGTCATGGACAAAGTCATAGTATTGATTCTAGTTCTGAAGAAGCTCTAGGAATTGGAGACTTAATTGATGACTCGTCTGAGGAATAGGCTAGATCTTTCTGCGGAGCCGACTAAATCTAGGGAAGTGGAACCATTAGCAGGCATGATACTCCTTGTTGATGCCAGCCATACAAAATACCAAATTACCAGGTCTTTGTTCTAGTTTTTTTTCAAAGGATAAATACAGATAAACTCTTCAAATCTCAAGGGTTTATTTGTATTGTAAGAAAGTCTAAATACTCACCTTACCCATCCTATCACCTTTTTTCCCCAATACTGCCCTGCATCTCAAGCAGCCTTCATGCTTCCTGATCTAGTCGGACAGCTATGTTACCGTTGCAGCCAATCACTGGCCAAAGTGGTGTCCAACTAGTCCTTACGGAGGGCAGAAGTAATTGTATTCACTACTGTGTCTGCCAGGAGCGGATATATCATTGGTGCAACCTATGTGGCCGCACATGGGCCCAAGAGGTGAGGGGCCTATTTCTACCTCCAAAAACAGATGGAATTGTGCATTTTGATGAGCCATATACTGTCCTTGCACAGGGGCCGCCAGTGGTCTCTGCTGACCACCACAATCTCTCTGATTGTGGTATATTTATTAACGACATTAGGCGTCCCAGTTAATGAGTGAGCGCACTTATCCTTCTGACCTCCTGTGGGCTTTGTATTATGTACGGTGAGGGTTAATATCTAATCTCTTCCTGAAAGGTGATGGATTTCATTAGTGATGCTGTTACTGGTTAAACAATGTATGTGTCCTATTATAATGCCAGTCGTGTTTCTGTAGCCCATCAGTACACTGGGACATGAGGTATTTTGCCTCTTTCTTCAGTTCTGCGTGCTCTAATGGCTGTCTTGAAGCAGTTGTGCCATCCACTGTATTAGTTGGCCTGCTTGCGATGCAGTTCAAAAACGCCACATGCTTGTGTAGAAACTAGTGATGGGCGAGCACTACCATGCTCGGGTGCTCGATACTCGTAACTAGTGATAAGCGGGCACTACCATGCTTGGGTGCTCCATATTCGTAACTAGTGATGGGCGAGCACTACCATGCTCGGGTGCTCCATACTCGTAGCGAGCAGTTGGACACTCGGATATGGGTCAACTCGTGTACCTAATATAATGGAAGTCAATGGGGCTAGTAATGGAAAATCCACTGAAATAAATAGCGTGCTGCTTTTTTACTATTGTGATTTTTATTTTTTCAGTGGGTGTTCCCAAAATTTTTTTTTCCTTTTTTTAGTCTGGATGTGAGCAGGGTTGTGAAGAATGAAAACCAAACAAATCACAGACATGTAATGCAGAGTGTACTTGGATTTCATGTTTCAGTCGGTTCTGATTTCTTTCTTTCTTTTTTAGGGGATAACATTGAAGGCCTGCGGGAGAACGACCATCTCTTGGTTCACTCATGTCGGCAGTGGACAACGATCACCGCCCACAGTTTAGAGGAGGGACATTATGTCATCGGCCCAAAGATTGAGATTCCTGTGCACTATGGAGGTAGGTCCACGTCGGCACTGCCCCTAGAGCTAGATTTCATTGAGCTCTTAAATACCTTTTTTTTTCTTTTTTTACAAATTTCCCTTTCATTGATGCAGTTTTACTTGGTTTTCAATACAAGTTGTCTTAATATTTTGTGTTGCATTTTGTGTGGATGTACACAGTATTCACACCAGTCCTGTTACATCACACAAACCAATTTTATGTTTTTCTTCCCATAGAAGTGTAGTGGAGTATCAGGAAAGCCTCCTACAGGAACATAGGGTGCAGATGTGTCCTTCTCGGATACTGTGCTGCCTTGTGTTATTATGCAGCCATCTCGCTATACCCTCATCCAGATTTTAGGAGAAGTTACTCTCCATCTGTAACAGTTCAAATATCTCTGACATTAGATGGTACAAAAGTGTCACCCTTCTATCTGTGGGACCAAATATTTGGCCCTAATTACTTCCTGAGAAGAAACATGATTTTTTCCATTTAAAGGTTCTCTAGTATTTTTATATTGATGACTTATCCTAAAGCGGGCTTTACACGCAACGATATCTCTAACGAGATGTCGTCGGGGTCACGGAATTTGTGACGCACATCCAGCGTTGTTAGCGACATCGTTGCGTGTGACACCTATGAGCGAGTGTTAACGATCAAAAATACTCACCTAATCGTTGATCGTTGACACGTCGTTCATTTTCAATAAATCGTTGCTGGTGCTGGACTCAGGTTGTTCGTCGTTCCTGAGGCAGCACATCGCTACGTGTGACACCTCGGGAACGACGAACTACACCATATCTGCGCCTCCAGCAACGAGCTGGGCGTGATTTTCATATGGCTGCTCTCCCCCCCTCCGCTTCTATTGGGCGCCTGCCGTGTGACGTCACTGTGATGCCGCACGAACTGCCCCCTTAGAAAAGAGGCTGTTCGCCAACCACAGCGATGTCGTTAGGAAGGTAAGTATGTGTGACGGGTACAAATGATATTGTGCACCACGAGCAGCGATTTGCCCGTGACGCACAAACGACGGGGGCAGGTGCTTTCACAAGCGACATCGCTAGCAATGTCGCTGCGTGTAAAGCGCCCTTTAGATTGGTATCTGTAAAAAATCTGAAAAAGAGCACTCCATAGAGGAAAAGCAAAGTGCAAGTGATGTGTAGAGTCCTGCTCAGGTGGGCAGAGGTCGGGCACAACACTGAAGACAATGTAAAGCTGGATAATCAAATATCCTGGACCGCTTCTCCTCCATCTGTAAAACCAACCAAGGGCCAAACTGCTGGGTAGTGCAGGATATAAAGAGATCTCTTTAGAAGGAGCTCTGCCAGTAAGAGTAACCAGAGGGATTGAATTAAAACATGCCGTGCTTTTCCAAACCAATCAGGTCTCTTCATCAGGCAGTATCGGATGCCAACCATGGTAATTAAATGACAACCGATTGGATATACACAAACTGACCAGCGATCTATGCACAAAACAACCAATAATAGTCATTCTGTGCTCTTAGATGGATGATGTGCTGTCGAGAGCAGTGATTGTTATGCCGGCAGGAACGGCGCAATCACCCAATCAGCGATCACCGTTTTCTTCATTTGTTGTTGTTTGCCTGCCGACCTGTTCACACAAGCAGGAAATCTTCAGACAACTGTTCTCACAAAATCTTGTTCCTGATTATTGGAGCATCCAAATGTGCCTTTTATTCTTATATGAGACAGATCTTTAAAAATGATATTGCCTCTCATTTATATATTTAGCTATTTATTAATGGAGACCTTATACATACCTCATCTTCTTTCCTTAGTGGAACAAACACATTTTGCTGTGATTTTGTCAGCGCAGTTGATAATGGCTGTTGTTTTCTTCTTTGCAGCATTTTATGTAACGTATAGTAATGACATTTCATTGCATGGACATTCGGTGCCTCCAGCAGTGGGACATGATATTGAGGCCTCTCTTTTCTGTGCCATGCTTCATTATTATCGCTATGCGAGTTCACTGTTCTGAAAAGCTAGGAAGGAAAAACAAATGAAACCATAGCATCTAACATTGATAACTGAGCCACACGAGATATATATACAGCATATATATATATATAGGTTTACTACTCTGCCTCAAGGCTTCTGTGTCTGGCAGACAAGTCTTAAATGGATCAAGATAGAAGGAACATTGAGTTTATTGGGATCTGACTGTATTTATGTCATTGGTTAGAACAATGTGGGAGAGCTTTACTTTTTCCAAGGTTTCCAGTACGGCATCTTCCTGGCCTAATGGCTGCGATTCCTGCTGCTGAACGCCCATGATACCTTCAAAAACATGGACCTTATTATTGATGGAGCAGAAAAGCTGAATTTTTTGACTACAGCGACCCATCGGATGATTTTACGTTTCCCCAGTTTTTTCAGTTTGATAAAGGATAGATCCTCCACATGAGTGTGGTCACAATCATTGTTGTGGTTCAGACTAGCGTGGATGCCGACACTTATGGTGTTTCATTTAGGTAATACCTCCTTTCTTTTTAATATTGTATTTGTATAATCAAAAGTTAACCCTACTCCATAGGATGGGAAATAACTTACTGATCGCTGGAGGGCCAAATACTGGAAATACTGTGAATCACAAAAACTGGGATCTCAGCAATCAGCGATTTCCCAAAGACTCACAGACCATGAATGAAGCCGAGGTCACGCAGGCGCACATTCGCTTGATTCGAGATGGGTCACTCAGAGTCCTCTTCTCTGGATTGCTAGGGGTCCCAGCGATTAATGATTTGTCCTCTACCCCATCCCCATGGATAACGAATATCTTTCAATTCTTGGAATACTCCTTTTATTATACTCCATTTTCTATTTGGGCAAAGTTCCCGAAGCTCGGATAAGGCGTAGAAATAGTCTTAAGTTCTGAAAGGTCGCTTTTTTAGAGCAGATGGCACTACAATTCTGCACATTTAGTTTAATAAATCTTCTCTACTATATTTATGATAACGCTGCACGGCCAAAAAAGAGCAGGTCGTTCATATAGAGACCCCGATCCATCAAACCCGATAATTATCTTGCCGGTTCTGATAAGGGGGCATGGTTGAGTTGGACTCTCCTGATTCATGAACTTGGACCATCTGACGTGTGACGTGTACCGCTATGCACTAGTCCAGAAATCTTACTCTAGTAAGCTTGTCATGAATTGGAACAGCTCTGCCCAAAAACCACAGCAGCCATGTTGCGATCTTTTCATTGTTTCTTCTTTGTAGTCTTGCAGAAAAAGAGATGCTTCACGTGCAAAACCAAGTGGCTGATTGTACTGACCCTGCGGTTTTGCAGGTAAGACAGCCGTTTCTTTGCAAGCTACCGTAGTTATTGTGCAGAGAAACAGTGGAAAGATCACCGTGGCTCAGTCCTGTGGCCATTTCAGTGTGAACGCTGTGTATGGAGACAGCCTTACTACCTTATCCATAGTCAGAATATCTTTTACTGGTTATTATGATCTGTCTGAAGCTTTCAGATTATTCGGGAAATAAAATTCTGTCTAGGGTCCAAACTACAGGATGGTGACTTACTGTTTGCTGCCTGGCACTAACTTACAAGTATTAATCATTATGTCATGGTCATTTATTAGCACTGCGTCTCATCGTCAGCATGGTTTGACGTTACCTTTGGCAGTCAGATTGTGGGTCACAACTAAGCTTTTGGGGATTATGACTGAGCATGGGAGGCAGTGATGCCTGTAATTCGTATGGATAACCTTTATGGAATAGGTGATGAACGTATAAATACAAACTATGGAAATAATTTGTATTTATAGGGTCATTTAATTAATATCCTTGCTAGTTACTATTTTAAAGGGAATATCCATTACTAGGACAACCCCTTCTGATTCCATGTTTCTCCCAGGTAAAATAATAAAGCCTATACTCCCCTTCCATATTGGCGCTGTTCCAGCGATGCCGCGGCTCACATGGAGTTGTGACGTCACGCGAACCCTGCGTCCAATCAGCTCCAGCTTCTGCCTCCCCAGCTTCAAACCAAATGGGCAATAAACAGGAAGTGAGTTCCGAGGCTGCTGGTCACTTCCTGTTGATGATTCTGGGGATTTATTGGAGAATCTTTCTTTCCTGGTTGGCCATCTGTTCTAGCAAAACCGATAAAGGAGCCGATTCACCAGGACTGTTTTGTCTTACCCCAGTTTTAAAGAAATGTCCGCTGGAGTTTTTAATAATTTTGCTGCATGTTTTGGGCTCGGTAAAATCAAATGTGTATCTTCTATAAGCAGGCAAGAATTTCGGCCAATATCTGCTGTAAATTATAGGGAAACTGTCTCGTTATCGCTTCACCTCATCCACATAATTCCACCCTTTTCTTCCAAAAAGTGCCAAGACCGACACAAAGGGACAAAAAGTTACTAAATTTTTCACATTTACTAAAACGTGACTTTTTAAGGTCAGAAAATTGTCAAAAAAGAAATGATGAATCGGCTTCAATTTCTGACCTTTGCTCCATTCATTGTCTATAGACCTGCTGGAGAAATCCAGATGTATCGCTTTACTAATCCTTTCAAAAAAAAATTCATACGTGTTTTTATATTTTCACTAGGATCAAGCCTTTGGGGAATTACATTCTGAAACCAGAAAAACCCCTTTAAGGTCAAGGATCTATTTAGTGTGCGGAAGATCGTTTTATCATGCACTTGAATATAGCTATGGCCGTTTATTCTTTATCTTATATATGTATGTGCATGTATATATACTGTGTATATATATATATATATATATATATATATTACAGACCAAAAGTTTGGACACACCTCCTCATTCAAAGAGTTTTCTTTATTTCCATGACTCTAAAAATTGTAGATTAACATTGAAGGCATCAAAACTATGAATTAAAACATGTGGAATGAAATACTTAAAGTGTGAAACAACTGAAAATATCTCTTATATTCTAGGTTCTTTAAAGTAGCCACCTTTTGCTTTGATTACTGCTTTGCACACTCTTGGCATTCTCTTGATGAGCTTCAAGAGGTAGTCACCGGAAATGGTCTTCCAACAGTCTTGAAGGAGTTCCCAGAGATGCTTAGCACTAGTTGGCCCTTTTGCCTTCACTCTGCGGTCCAGCTCACCCCAAACCATCTCGATTGGGATCAGGTCTGGTGACTGTGGAGACCAGGTCATCTAGCGTAGCACCCCATCACTCTCCTTCTAAGTCAAATAGCCCTTACACAGCCTGGAGGTGTGTTTGGGGTCATTGTCCTGTTGAAAAATAAATGATGGTCCAACTAAACGCAAACTGGATGGAATAGCATGCCGCTGCAAGATGCTGTGGTAGGCATGCTGGTTCTGTATGCCTTCAATTTTGAATAAATCCCCAACAGTGTCAGCAGCAAAGCACCCCGACACCATCACACCTCCTCCTCCATGCTTTACAGTGGGAACCAGCCATGTAGAGTTCATCCGTTCACCTTTTCTACAAAGACACGGTGGTTGGATCCAAAGATCTCAAATTTCAACTCATCAGACCAAAGCACAGATTTCCACTGGTCTAATGTGCATTCCTTGTGTTCTTTAGGCCAAACAAGTCTCTTCTGCTTGTTGCCTGTCCTTAGCAGTGGTTTCCTAGTAGCTATTTTACCATGAAGGCCTGCTGCACAAAGTCTCCTCTTAATAGTTGTTCTAGAGATAAGAGAGTGTGTCCAAACTTTTGGTCTGTACTGTATATAATTATATATATATTTTTTTGTTTTGAGGCCACAGTGTGACTTGTTTGCGACAAGTGTACACCAAAATGCTTTTGAGATGAGTATGGTAATTTTGTGATGATCTCCTGAGATGTACCACACTGCACTCTGTAGCTGCTCTGTACCTTCTGTGACATACAAGTAAAATATATCTTTGTACCGTGTTAGCCAGTAGAGATAAAAAAATTTTGTTTAAAAGAACTGAGAGTCCTCAGTGGTTGATACCTTTTAATGGCTAACTGAAAAGATGGTAATAATTGCAAGCTTTCGAGACTACTCAGGTCTCTTCATCAGGCATGGTATAACACATTGTGTTATACCATGCCTGATGAAGAGACCTGAGTAGTCTCGAAAGCTTGCAATTATTACCATCTTTTCAGTTAGCCATTAAAAGGTATCAACCACTGAGGACTCTCAGTTCTTTTAAACAAAAATTCTGTGACATAGTGTGATTTGTGTAAAAGCTGGAGCAGCTGTGACCTGATCTGAGTGGGTTGTAAAAAACTTGTTAATACCAGTTTGATTAGGCTGCTTTCACATTACGTTTTTTTAACATCCGTCATGAAAGTTTTTTTTTAACGCAAAAACGGATCCAGTGCAAATGCATTTTCATTTCAATGCATTTGCAATGGACTCACGTCAACATGCGTTCACCTGCGTTTGCGTGCGTTATAGTGAGGATCCAGCGAGTTGCAGTTTTTTTAACTTTTTTCAAAAACGCTACTTGTAGGTTTTTTGAGCTGCGTCCAAATACTGCAAATTGCTGGATCCTGACTAAACAGCACGCAAACGCATGTGAATGCTGGCATGCTGATAGACAGGATCCTGCTTGCTCTTCTGAGCATGCACAGAAACCAGCCTCGCGTGATCAGTCCCTCTCTCCACCTCCCTCCCCCTCCCTCTCTCCACCTCCCTCCCTCTCTCCACCTCCCTCCCACTCCCCCTCTCTCCACCTCCCTCCCTCCCCCTCCCTCTCTCTCCACTCTCCCCCACCTGAGAGCGGAGGACGCTCGTAACCAAGGTAAACATCGGGTAACCGCGGTCTTAGTTACCCGATGTTTATCTTGGTTACGTGTGCAAGCAGTCGCCTCCTAGCAGCTGCAGACGCTCGTAACCAATGTAAATATCGGGTATCCAAGCAAGTTACCCGATGTTTACCTTGGTTGCGAGCCTCCACAGCTGTTAGGCCTAAGCCACACGGCGAGAAAATAGGTGCGAGTGGAGTGCGATAAAACATCGCATTCTCCTTGGACCAATTCTAGCCTGTGTGTCAGCACACATGGGCGATTATTTTCTCAGCCCTAATCGGACCGAGAAAACAATCGCAGCATGCTGTGATTTGTAAGCTGAGACACTTTCTCTCGCACCCATTCAAGTGAATGGGGCGAGAGAAAAATCGCACTGCACTCACGGTACACCGGTGTACTGCCAGTGCAGTGCGAGAATGGCAATAGCCGGCTATGCAGGAGAGAGGAAGAGAAATCCCTCCCTCCCCTCCTCCGTGCCAGCCCGCCCCCCCGCAGCTGAGGTCTGCTCACATGATCGGAGCTCACTTTACAACATATATATATATATATATATATATATATATATATATATATATATATATATATATTATATATTGCTGTGGGGGTGTGACACCTGGGAACTTACTGATTGGTGGGCAGCCGACCCCTGGGAGCTTGCTAATTGGTGGAGGTGTGACCCCTGGTAACTTACTGATTGGTGTTGGTGTGACACCTGGTAACTTACTGATTGGTGGGGGTCCGACCCCGGGGAACTTACTGATTGGTGGGGGTGTGACCCCTGGGAACTTACTGATTGGTGGGGGTGTGACACCTGGGAACTTACTGATTGGTGTTGGTGTGACACCTGGGAACTTACTGATTGGTGTTGGTGTGACACCTGGCAACTTACTGATTGGTGGGGGTCCGACCCCGGAGAACTTACTGGTTGGTGGGGGTGTGACCCCTGGGAAATTACTGATTGGTGGGGGTGTGACACCTGGGAACTTACTGATTGGTGGGGGTGTGACACTTGGGAACTTACTGATTGGTGTTGGTGTGACACCTGGGAACTTACTGATTGGTGGGGGTCCGACCCCGGGGAACTTACTGGTTGGTGTGGGTGTGACACCTGGGAACTTACTGATTGGTGTGGGTGTGACACCTGGTAAATTACTGATTGGTGGGGGTCCGACATCTGCGAACTTACTGATTGGTGGGGGTTCGACCCTTGCTACCTGCACTGCTCAACAGATCAGATCATTTTTATTCCAAACAGGGAACTTTTATTGATGTTATAAGATGGTGCATCAAGTCGGACACTAGAAAGCCACGCATTCATTCTCTATGGGGCTGCCTGAAAAAGAGCACAAAGCGTAGCAACCACAAATGATTGGAGCCCAGGTTGTGCATGCGCACTGCCACTTCATTCTAATGGGTGTAAAAGTTCCCATTCTGACAATTGATGCGGGTCACAGCTGTCAGTTCCCCACCTATCAACATCTTATCACCTATGCTGTGGGTGGGTGATAAATTGTTTGTTTTTTTTTTTAAATCAGATAAATTTTTATTGCATTTTAAAACTTTCATAAACATAACAACAAATTGTGAGATAGTCCTCACACATACCCCCTTCCCCTCCCCCCACCCTCTTCCGGTCGACAGTCTCACCCCTCCACTCTCTACATCCCTCTTTATTCACATAATGACCTGCCCTCCTTATTTCTCAGCCTCTGCCATCTTTCCTTTTCTATCTATAGTCTAAATATCCTATCTTTCAGTAGATCAAATGACGCTAACCCTGGAAAGTCCAGCCACTTGCTCCAGATCTTCTCATATTGAGTTTTCCTTCCCCTTTTAATATAAACATTTTTCTCCATATAAATAATATAATTCACTTTTTCAACAAATTCCTTACGTGTCGGTGCTTTTTCAGATAGCCAATTCAAGGCAATTAGTTTCCTTGCTGCATACAGGGTGATAACTTGTTTTAATCGAACAACGCCATTAGATTCCTTGCAGATGGTGAGGTGGCCGGGTCCTGATACCTCCCCACAGATTGCTTAAAGGCTGCTCAGAAGGCAGAGGCGCTCACCTCCTGCAGAAAACAGACAAGTCCGGACCCACAGTTTCTCTAAAGGCTACTTTACACACTGCGATATCGGTCCCGATATCACTAGTGTGGGTACCCGCCCCCATCTGTTGCGCGACACGGGCAAATCGCTGCCCGTACCGCACAACATCGCCCACAGCCGTCACACATACTTACCTGTCCGGCGACGTCGCTGTGACCGGCGAACCGCCTCCTTTCTAAGGGGGGCGGTCCGTGCGGCGTCACAGCGACGTCACTGAACCGCCGCCCAATAGCAGCGGAGGGGCGGAGATGAGCGGGACGTAACATCCCGCCCACCTCCTTCCTTCCGCATAGCGGCCGGGAGGCAGGTAAGGGGAGCTTCCTCGTTCCTGCGGCGTCACACGCAGCGATGTGTGCTGCCGCAGGAACGAGGAACAACCTCGTTACTGCTGCAGTAACGAGATTTGAGAATGGACCCCCGTGTCGCCGATTAGCGATTTTGCACGTTTTTGCAACGATGCAAAAACGCTTATCGATGTCACACGCAACGGCATCGCTAATGCGGCCGGATGTGTTTCACGAATTCCGTGACCCCAACGACTCCACATTAGCGATGTCGCAGCGTGTAAAGCCCGCTTAAGGGTTCCCTCACATCTGTGTATAAAAAATTGGTCCGATCTTCATCCAGAAAACTTGGCCTAGTGAAATCCGTTTGTTTTTTTTTTCCCCGCCTAACATCCATGTGCCATCCATATGTAATGCGCTTTTTTTTTTTCTTAGCAGCTATTATTCTACAATATTTTTTTCAGGGCCATTTACAGTGTCTTATGCCACAGAATGGTCATGTATCCGTACAAACGGACAGCATACAGATGGTCTGCGTGATGGCCAATTTTTTTTTTTTTTGCACCCCTTGATTTATGTTGGTGAGTATTGGCTGTTTTACACAACTATATGCAGATACAGCTGAGGAAAAAAAATCACAGATCAGCACTGCCTCATTAAAGTACATTAGTGCGAGTGCAATCCGATTATTTTTTTTTTAAATCAAATTGCACCTGCCATATTTATACGCAGATGGCAGAGAGGACTTAAACGGTTATTTGCATCTCCAAGATCCTAGCCCAATGTGTAGTATTTGTAATAATAATATTAGCAATTGCTTCCAATTAGAAATGTAGTATAGTTCTACTGATATAGCCATGTCTCTTGCCTCATGTGCAGGGCATTGCAGCTTAAGTATCCATGGTAACATCCACTCATATAGTGACAGTTACTTGCTCGTGGTCGTAACCATGAATGCCTAAAGGCCGCTTTACACGCAACGACATTGCTAACGAGGTGTCGTTGGGGTCACGGAATTTGTGACGCACATCCAGCCTCGTTAGTGACGTTGTTGCGTGTGAAACGCACGAACGACCGTTAACGATCAAAATTACTCACCTAATCGTTGATCGTTGTCCGGTCATTCTAATCCCAATTATTGTTGCAGGACGCAGATTGTTCGTCGTTCCTGCTGCAGCACACATCGCTACGTGTGACACCGCAGGAACGAGGAAGATCACCGTACCTGCGGCCACCCGCAATGAGGAAGGAAGGAGCTGGGCGGGATGTTACATCCCGCTCATCTCCGCCCCTCTGCTTCTATTGGGCGGCCGCTTAGTGACGTCGCTGTGACGCTGAACGAACCGCCCCTTTTAGAAAGCCGGCCACAGCGACGTCGCTAGGCAGGTAAGTATGTGTGACAGGTGTAAGCGATGTTGTGCGCCACGGGCAGCGATTTGCCCGTGACGCACAACCGGCGGGGGCGTGTGCTTTCGCTAGCTAGTGATGTCGCTGTGTGTAAAGCGGGCTTAAGCTGCAATGTCCTGCACATGAGGTGAGAGACATGGCTATATCAGGAAAACTATACTACATTTCTAATTGGAGGTATTTACTAAAATTATTATTACACCTACTACATATTGGGATATGATCTTGGAGATGGGTATACTCCTTCAAGCCTGTACTTTATGCTCAGGCAGAAGGTGATAGCTTCCACCTTACGAGTTGCTGTTTTTGAGCTATTACCAGGGGTCCTCCATCTATCTTTAGGGCATTTAAGGACTGAGAAAATTCTAAACCCTGCTTCAAACTCTAGTTACAGTATAATACGTTTTGGTGACCAAAGACGAGACAGAGAACCCGTATTGTGCGCTATTTTGACTTCTTGGTTATGAACATTAGCTGTGAAATAACATATTAAGGGAATATGGATTGGACGGTTTTGGCGAACAGAAGGCAGATAGACGTAGACATGCCATCATCACTTGACATGAGTAGGAACAATCCATTACAATATGTACTGGTAATGAACCCTCTGTAAAGCAACTGGGAGTAAACTGCTGTAATGTAGCCGTGATGCAGATGTCCCGTGCAGCACTGGCCCCTCTCATTGAGAGACGTCTTGTGTCTTCTAATTATGGCCCTTATTCCCATTTCCTGCTCTTAGATCCCACTGAGCAGCGATAAAGGAACCACCAGTACGGGTAAGAATGATCCCATTGTGTCTCTAGGGCCTGAAGAGCAAGCAAGCCGAGCAGGGCACGGGCGCAGCAACCTACACTGGCCGCATGGCCCTCAGCACAGTTATTAGTCATTCATAGGCTACAAATGGAGAGCTTGTTAAGCCAAGTTTTTGTTGCTGAATTTTAAGAATTCTTATTGATCATTAGATTTATTAATTATTATTTATGTAAACTGGATTTGTACCAGATTCACATAATAATCACATCTTAATCCTGTAAATATATGGGGAATGCTTGGAGGCTTCTGGGCTTTTAGAATTTGAAACCTTCTCCTGTTGTTCTCTTCGGTCAAAAATGACCGAATTTGAAATTTGATATTTTTTTTAATGTTCATTATGGGGTTCTAAAACTTATGGTTAATTGACTTTTCCTCATTTGAGGGGTTCTTACTATGGGTTGGTATTTTTTGTTTACTTTTTTCAAAAATAATCGAAACATTATAAGTGTATAGTAAACCCGAACAGAACAAGTCCCTCTCCCCATGCCATGTATATATTCTCTAGTTCAGAGGTCCCCAACTCTAGTCCTCAAGGCCCACCAACAGTGCAGGTTTTTGGGATTTCCTTAGTATTGCACAGGTGTTGATGTAATTACCTGCCCAGGTGCTGGTTCCAACAGCAGTGCAATGCTAAGGAAATCCTGAAAACATGCACTGTTGGTGGGCCTTGAGGACTGGAGTTGGGGAACCCTGCTCTAGTTGTCTGTAGCTGTCGCACCCAAAATCAAATACATTTTGACTTTAATCCAAAATTGAGGGCACTCTATTGAGTTTTTTTTATTTCTCCCTCTCATAGTGATAACCCTTTCTGATTTGTGAGGAGTCTGGTGAGGGGTTTGGGGTATCGCTGCAAAATTGGCAAAAAATCAACAACAACCCAGCCAGCAACCCTTTTAAAGCTAGATATATAAGTAAGCCCCATTAATAATAATAATAATAATAATTTTAATAATTTATATAGTGCTATTAATTCCACAGCGCTTTACATACATTGGCAACACTGTCCCCATTGGGGCTTGCAGTCTTGAGTCCTGTCTTTTTGTCTTTGGAGTTAAAGGATTTGTCATTAGGACTAACCCTACTAAGCTGAGTAAATGTGGAGAATATGGAAAATTGAATACAGTGACATCTTAATATCTGCAATCCCATATCTTATTCCAGAGAAATCCATGTTTTTCTGTATATGCAAATTAGCAGTTAAGATTTCTGGACCAGACCTAGATCTCACTGAAATTCTTTCTCCAGGGCTTATTTAAAATGTAAGGAGGCATTAGCAGCTTGAGACATGTAGATCAAGAGAACAGACTGTCAGTGATTACATGTCTCACACTGGTAACGCACCCCCTTTTCATTTAAAATAGATCTCCCTGAGCATCTGCCTTCAGAGCTTATTTAAATGTAAGGAGGCGTTACCAGTGTGAGACATGTAGATCAAGAGAGCAGACTGTCAGTCATTATGTCTCACACTGGTAACACACCCCCTTTAACTTAAAATAGATCTCCCTGAGCATCTGCCTTCAGAGCTTATTTAAATGTAAGGAGTTGTTACCAGTGTGAGACATGTAGATCAAGACAGCAGACTGTCAGTCATTACATGTCTCACACTGGTAACACGCCCCCTTTCATTTAAAATAGATCTCCCTGAGCATCTGCCTTCAGAGCTTATTTAAATGTAAGGAAGCGTTACCAGTGTGAGACATGTAGATTAGGGGAGCAGACTGTCAGTCATTACATGTCTCACACTGGTAACGCCCCTTTCAGGTAAAATAAGCTTTGGAGGCAGTTTCTCATGCTGCCTATAGATCTTAACAGCTCATCTACATATAATATAAACATGGATTTTTGTGGAATAAGACGTGGAATCGCAGATATCAAGGTATCATTGTATTCAGCTTCCTATGACCTACTTGCCTATGTAGATGGCTTAGGAAGGTTGATGCTACTGGCATTCCCTTTTAATGACTGTAGAGGTTAATTCCTATGCGGATTTCCTGCACAATGGTGGCAAAAATCTGAACCTCAGCCATGTCCTTGTGTGATAAAAGAGTTTGGATCTAATACATGTGAACAAAGACGTAAAGTGTGCAATGAATGATCTTGGCAAAAAGCCTGACTGTCCGCTTACAAGGGTAATGGGAACTTGCAGAACAAAAAATAGCCCAGTATTTAAATGTGTTTAATATGAAACTTCAGAAAATGACGACATTGAACCCATGATGCTCAGACTCTTAATGTTGTTTTCTAATTTGCTCTGATTCTTAATAGAAGATCATTTCTAAAGATTTTATGTGTCCAGGAAACCTTTTTTTATTTCTAAGAAGAAAGCATTATTAATATGGTGCTTCTGCAATTCCATAAAAGCCTTGTGAAGTGCTCGTGCTTTAGTGAGCTGCTGCGCTGTGTGCGCTGTCCCCGCTGTTCCGTTACATGTGTACTGAATCGCCATGATTTTCCTGGAATAGGACGATGGTACTTGACACAAAAATGCTGTTCCCGGCTGAAGAATTAGGTGGTTGTGACTACGACCGGTCTGAGTCACCGAGCAGCCGGCGTCCCACGCTCCGCAGCCTTAGCTGACAGGTCCGTATCCTCAGCCACACATACCGCCATTTATTATGCTGCTGCAATAATTTCCAGACTTATTGCTGAGGTTTTTCTTTTTCCAATATTCTATTATTATTTTGTACAATGAGATCTTAAACGGCATCACATTTTATTTATTTATTTTTTTCAATTAGAGCAACCAGTTTGCAGTATGTGTCATTACACAGACGCTCCAGAATATAGACGTTCATATGCTACAGGCTGGACCTCGCAATACACCATCACATGCCGTAAGGCCTCATTCAGATGTCAGGGATATTCTGATATTTCCCAGACTCATACACTACTATTGGAAATTTTTCATCTATGATTTGCAAAAAAAAGCACATCATGGCTGGATGATCAACCCCTTAAACTATAACAGGTATGTGTTAGGAAAACACCTATAGACCACAAAGGTTATTGAGGCCTTAAGGCTGCTTTATACGGGACGATCTATCGTGCGATAGATCGTCGGGGTCACGGTTTTTGTGACGCACATCCGGCATCTGTTAGGGCCAGGTGGACGGGCAGACCCAGGAGGTGGATCCACTGGGCCGAACACCTTACTGAAGGCAAGGGGTCCGGTAGCCGGAGCACAACAGGTAGCAGGACAGTCCGTTAAAGAGAGTGGAATGTAGAAGTCCCTGGGACCACGGAGTCACTGATGGTAGTCCGGGGTGACGGAGCTCAGGTTCGGAGGCCGAGATGTTGTCAGGCGGAGTCCGGAACCGATGGAGCGAGAGGACGGATCACCACAGGGATCAGAGATGGTACGGACTGACGGGATGGCAGATAGTTAGCGTTCGGGGTTCGGGAATCGGCAGGACCGGATGGCGAGACAGGAGCGGCTCTAGAAGAGAGATAGGTAAGTATACCAGCAGACACAAGGAGACCTGACTCCTAGCTTAGGAAACACGAAGAACAGGCCCCGCCCACTTGGACATTAAACCCCTTTATACCCTGTACCTGTGTGTTCAATATCCTGTCAGTGGACGCTGGCCCTTTAAGAAAGGGTCAATGACCGCGCGCGCGCCCTAATGCGCATGCGCGAGGCCCGGGTGCCAGAAGCCAGGGCAGGGAGCGGCGAACAGGAGGCAGGGGAGCCGGGCTGGAGCGAAGCTGCCGGCGGATGCTGGGAGCGGGGACGCCTGGGGATCATAGGTGAGGGGGCCTGGAGGCTGTGGAGCGGGGGACGCCGGACAGAGGAGCCGGGGAGCGAGCCAGGGAAGCCGGGGAGCGTGGCAGGGGAGCCGGGGAGCTGGGCAGGGGACACGGGGAGCGTGACAGCATCGCTTGCGACGTCAGCCTGTGTGACACCTCCTAGCGACGCAGTATCGCTCACAAATCGTGAGTCGTGTACTCGTTGCTCGGTTTCATAAAATTGTTTATGAAACATGGCGCCGGTTGTTCATCGTTTCCGTGGCATCACACGTTGCTCCGTGTGACACCCCGGGAACGATGAACATCGCTTACCTGCGTCCCGCGGCTCCCGTCGGCTATGTGGAAGGAAGGAGGTGGGCGGGATGTTTACATCCTGCTCATCTCCGCCCCTTCGCTTCTATTGGGCGGCCGCCGCGTGACGTCGCTGTGACGCCGAACATCCCTCCCACTTCAGAAAGTGGATGTTCGCTGCCCACAGCGAGGTCGCACGGGAGGTAAGTACATGTGACGGGGGGTTAACGAGTTTGTGCGCCACTGGCAATCAATTGCCCGTGACGCACAAACAACGGGGGCGGGTACGATTGATCGTGAAATCGCACGATCGGTCGTCCCGTGTAAAGCAGGCTTTAGGCTGCTTTCACAGATCAGTTTTTTTGCCATCGGGCACAATCCGGCAAAAACCTGAAAAAATGGATCCAGCGTCTGTTGCCGCCGGATCCGTTTTTTCCACCATAGACTTTCATTAGCGCTGGATGGCCTTGCGTTTCATCCGTTTTTTGCCGGAGGCTGGATGAAATGTTGAAGTGAACGTTTTTGTGTCCGGCAAAAAAAACGGATCGCATCTGATCCGGCGCCGTACGGCATGTTTTATAACACCGGATCCGGCGTAATGCGGCAAAAAAAAACCGATCCGGCAACCGGATCTGTCAAAAAACTGAAGGAACTAATGGAAAAAAACTGATGCAACTGATCCATTTTTTCGCTGGATGCATCGCATCAGTTTTTTCGCCGGATCATGCCTGATACCAAAAAACTGATGTGTGAAAGCAGCCTTATTACGGAGCTGTTCATGGCACCTAACCGAGTGTGGCATAATTTTTTTCCTGATAAATTTATTTGTAAATGTACAATATGGAGCTGTAATAAAAATAATATTTATTCACTTATATAGCACCATTAATTCCACAGCGCTTTATATACTTTGTCAACACCATCCCCATTGAGGCTCACAATGTAAGGTCCCTATCAGTAGGTCTTTGGAGTGCGGGAGGAAAGCCACGCACATGCGGGGAGAACATACAAACTCTTTACAGATATTGTCCTTGGTGGGATGTAAACCCAGGACCCCAGCGCTACAAGACTAATGAACCACTAAACCACCGTGTGCTGCCCTGTAATATGACTGTATGTGTGAGACCTTAAATGCTGAGATGGCAGATTGACTTTAAGGAACAGGTTTACATTCTGTTCTGTGATTCCCAGACTGGGTTCATGTATAGCGCATCAAACACAATCCATTTTACATCCAGTAATAATTGCAGATTTGTCTATGCGAATTCAATCCATATGTTATCGTGTATCCATTTTTCTACCTTGGTGCGCGATCTGTATGTCTGTTTTGTACATGCGTATGTCATCTGTTTGTTACATGGACAAATTACCGTAATTAAAAATAAAGGACAGATAGAGTTTCCCATCTTTATAATTGCAATGTATCCAGGAAATACTCATGTCATATGGACTCACTGACGTATAATGAGCGAGTCTGATCCAGAGTATGGGCTCCTAGTAGTGCCTGGTGCGAGTTATTTATTCTTTACACATCGGCTGACGTTCTCTGTGTTAAAACCTTCATGTGAACTATCACGTGGACTGGCATTGGTCCGTGTGCTGCCCGCATGCTATCAGTCTTGAATTTTGGCAGCACACAGACATTTAGTTTGTTTGTCTGAATGAGCCTTTAAGGCTATGTGCGCACGTTGTGTATTTCCATGCGTTTATGCAGCGCTTTGCACTGCAGCGTAAACGCATGCGTTCTGCGACCCCAGCAAAGTCTATGTGACTTGCGCAAATTCCATCCGCACGTTGCGTTTTAGAATGCAGCGATTTGCATGCTGCAATTTGTTGCCATATCGCTGCGTTCAAAAAAGCAATGTGTCACTTATTTTGTGCGCTTTGGATGCTGCTCCCACTCTTTCTATAGGGAGAGAAAGCATCCAGAACGCATGAAATCGGCATCAATTCGGCAGTCACAACACATGCGTTTTGAAACTCACATGCACTGCCAAATCGCTGCAGAATTTTCAGCAGTGACACTACGCAACGTGCGCACATAGCCTAACTGGTTCTCCATCAGTTATAAGCTGTGTGTGCACGTTGCGTTTTTTTCATGCCTTTAGGCCCCCTTCACACGTCGGTGATTCTGGTACGTTTGTGCTTTTTTTTATACGTACCAGAATCACTGATATACGCAGACACATTATAATCAATGGGTCTGCTCACACATCAGTGATTTTTCACTGAACGTGTCTCCGTGCAGCGTACACGCGTGGCCGTGATTCTGCACAGAGACAAGTCCGTTTTTTTCTGGCATCATTGATGATCCACGGATCACACTATGGTGTGATCCGTGTGTGATCCGTGAAACACGTACCAGAAAAACACTGACATATAAAATAATAAACATTTTCAACTTACCTTGCCTGCGATTCGCTGTGCAGCCTCCGCTCTCTGCAGCTCCTGCCCGGCTCATGAATATTCATGAAAGCAGGAACAGCCGACCCGGAGGTAGCTGCAGAGAGGAGGAGTTCAGCACCATGGACAGCAGGAACGAACGTAGGTGAGTAATGTCCACGGATTGCACATGGACAACCCACGTGTGCCGTGAATCACGGAACACGGAGGGGCATGTGCGTGTTTTACACATCAGTGAAGAACGCATGCGTTCAGCGTCCCCAGGAAAGTCTATGAGGATTAAGCAAATTCCATACTCACGTTGCTTTTTTAAAAGCAACATGTCACTTCTTTTGTGCGTTTTGGATGTTTTCCCACTCTGTCTGTGGGAGAGTAATCATCCAGAACGCATCAATTCTGCATTCAAAATACATCCCAAATGCAGTGTTTTGGTTGCATTTTGAAACGCACATGCAGTCACAAAACACTGCATTTTATTTGACAACCAGAACGCAGACGTGCGCACATACCCTAATATTGCTGATCTGTGAAGACCAGCACCCGGACCCTCCACTGATCACCTGTTTACAGCTTCCGCAGAGGTCGGATGTGAACAATGATGGAGCAGAACAGGACCGATAAGGCTACGTTCCCACAATCGGCTCTTGGTGAGTTTTTGACGCAGTATATTTTCGCAGCATCAAAGACACAGCATCTCACAGTTCCAGCAAAGTGGATGGGATTTATAGAAATCTCCTGCCTTCTGTGCTTCTTTTTTACGCTGCGTCAAACTTCCCTGCGGTGCGGGTTTCAAATCCTTTCAACAGCTGACAGGTATTAACAATGTATAACATAGGCCCCTAACTGTAAAATATAAAATTGTATTAAATATTTTAAAATGATCAAAAACCACAAATACTTAGTATCATATTACTAGGTGCACAGTAGGGAGGAAGGAAGCACAGTCCCTACAATGCACACTCCCTCCCGTGCGCTCTCTGGCAGCGGAGGTCGGCACCCTAGATGTACGATATGGCGCCCACACTCACCGACAACTGTCCCAACCCTTACCCTGCAAACCCCTGCAAAAAGAAAGAATAAAGTGCAGTGCTCAGCAATAAAGTGCTATTAGCCACGTTCACAATAAACCTCTATCAATAATGTATGAGGTCACAAAAACCAACAGTTCTCAATTATAATACACATGACAGTAGGGACAGTCCCAGATAATGCTACTTCAACAGCCTCATGTTCAATGCGTTTCCCCAACACTTGGTTTATCAGGAGGCTGATTAGTGCTCACGGTGGCTAGATAGACCATTACGCTATGTGCACACTAGAAAATGGATTTTTCTTAAAAAAAAATCCGCACCCTCTGGCAGAATACCACACCCGTGCCAAAAACCTCGGTAAAAGCGCACCCATGTTGTTGCTGCGTTTTTTCTGCAGGTTGGTCCCTGCGGTTTTTGACCATTATCTATGGGAAAAACCGCAGGTACCTGCAGAAAAGAAGTGGCATGCACATTAATTCTGCAGTGAAATTCCGTGGGTAAATCCGCAGGTATAAAAAAACGCAGTGTGCGCACATTTTTTTATGCCCATAGGTTTTGTTGGGGAATGACTGAAGCAATTTTAGATACATTTTCTGCAGCAAATCTGCAGTAAAATCCGCGATAAATCCGCAGTGTACGCACATAGCCTAAAAACCAGAGCAGCTTTATTTAAAGGGAACCTGTCAGCAGAAATTTCCCCTAAAACCTAACAGATTCCCCCTCTGCAGCTCCTGGGCTGCATTCTAGAAAGGTCCCTGTTAGTATTGTGGCCCCTTTCTGACCAAAAAAAAAGAGTTTATAAAGAGGTACCTTTTTGGCTTCGGATTCTATAAATGTGACACGGGGGCGGGCAGCCTGATGGCCGTTATTCTGCCCCCTGGTCCTGTATGCCGCCCCCATCGCTGATTTCCATACTTTTGGACGCCGCCCACTGCTCCAGCCATCCCCGCGCATGCCCAGTGCCAGTCTCACGGGAGTGAGCAGTGTGACCGCTGGTGACGTGTGCGCAGACAAGTGATTATGGGCCGGACTGTGACTGTTATCAGCAAGTACCCGCCCATAATCTCGTGAGCGCGCAAACCTCTTCAGCGTCACACTGTGCTCAGTGTAGATGCTAGACTGTATGGGCTGCTTCCAGGGATGACGTCCCTTTGTCACGTGATAGGGGCGTGTTCAAAATACTATCACGTGACAAAGGGACGTCATCCCTGGAAGCAGCCCATACAGTCTAGCATCTACACTGAGCACAGTGTGACCGCTGGTGAGGTTTGCGCGCTCACGAGATTATGGGCGGGTACTTGCTGATAACAGTCACAGTCCCGCCCATAATCACTTGTCTGCGCACACGTCACCAGCGGTCACACTGCTCAGTCCCGTGAGACTGGCACTGGGCATGCGCGGGGATGGCTGGAGCAGTGGGCGGCGTCCAAAAGTATGGAAATCAGCGATGGGGGCGGCATACAGGACCAGGGGGCAGAATAACGGCCATCAGGCTGCCCGCCCCCGTGTCACATTTATAGAATCCGACGCCAAAAAGGTACCTCTTTATAAACTCTTTTTTTTGGTCAGAAAGGGGCCACAATAATAACAGGGACCTTTCTAGAATGCAGCCCAGGAGCTGCAGAGGGGGAATCTGTTAGGTTTTAGGGGAAATTTCTGCTGACAGGTTCCCTTTAAAGCATGACACACCAAACAGAAAAATCCACAGCGTCAAAAATGCAAGCTAAAAAAATGTACAGAAAAACGCAAATAATAAATGCAGATTAATTTATATAAGGTGCAAACTTCAGACGCTCATTGTGGGAATGTAGCTTAATAGGAGCTGAAGTGCAGGACCTGAGTAGTCTGACGGAGCAGCCGTACGCACGATTATAAGGAAATATCACAAGAATTTGTTTACCATGGATTCAGTGTAGACGTCTCCATAAGCCATACAAGGGGAACATGCAAAACCTGTGGTATAAAATGGGAACCAGGACCAGAGCAAACAAGAAATGATTATATGTCCTTATCTTCACACCGCACGCTGCCTCAGGACAGTATAACATTATTTTCAATGGCATCATTCTTTTTTGCCCTTATTTAGATGTCTGAATTCAGCCTGGCAAGATGGTGGCCTGAAATGCTCCTTAATATGGGAGAGAGTGCAGTGTTTAAGGGGGAGATCACAGAGGAATTGGGGTCTTTTGAGTAACTGGAAACTGACTACAGCACACAGGGGATACAGCCAAGCTGAGGTCCTCTGAGCCATGCTAGATAGCACAGTCCATAGCCTCATTTTAAGGGACTGATTTTTGTTTTTAGGCATTTTTTGGGAATATTGGAACATGGATGATTTAATATGTTTTATTTCAATTGAGTGTTACCCCATATTCATAAGGTTGAGATAAACGTATTGATTACTGAGGGTCCGACCAATTTGACCTCCATGGATTCTCTTAACGGGCCTAAGGTTATGTGCGTTCTGTAACTTGCAGAAATGAACGCATCCTCTGGCAGAATTTGTCATTGTCAAATTTGGTTTTGACCACATAAACGCTGGAAATACGCATGCATTTTTATTGCTTTTTTGCCGCGTTTTGACCGCGTTTTACATGCATTTTCAGTGCTTAACATGGGATGCGTTTTCAATACAAAGACACTACTAAATAAAGTTTGAACATTCAAACACTAGGAAAAAAGTGAAAAAAAAAAAATCATGCTTTAATTCATACACTATAATGATCAAATGATTATGGAGATTTAATATTTATGTTAAAAATAAAATTAACTCATTGTGTGACTCTTTATTTTAAGTCGGGCTGGATGTGAGGGCAAAAGGAAACCTCTTGACCTCACTATAATGTGTATAACACTAAACGCATGCTTTAATTTTGACAAAAAAGCATGCGTTTGACAAAAAAGGGCTCATGCGCACGTAACTGCTGAATATTCTACAGCGATTTGAGCACATGTGCACGTCAAATCGCTGCATAATGGATGCAGTTATTTTGTTAAAAAAAAAGCCGATTTCATGCGCCCAGGCTGCTGCCCCCACCATAAGGTAAGTTCACACAGTGTGCGTTTTTCGTGGCGTTTTTTTCGGCTGCGTTTTTGGCCTCAAAACTGCATGACTTTGCTTCCCCAGCAAAGTCTATGAGTTTTCATTTTTGCTGTCCGCACACAACTTATTTTTTAAGCTGCGTTTTTGAGCTTAAAAAAAAAAAAAAATGGACATGTCAATTCTTTCCTGCATTTTTCTGCGTTTTCCCCCCATGCAATGCATTGGAAAAACGCAGAGATGAAAAACGCAGCCAAAAGCGCACCAAATCGCGGCAAAAACGCATGCGTTTTTTGCCGCTTTTTTGCCACGGGTGCGTTTTTGTGCGTTTTTAGCGGCCAAAACTGCACAAAAATGCAGCGTGTGCACAAAGCCATATACAGAGTGGGCGCTGCATCCATAGCGCATGGAATAATTGACATGCTCATTTTATGAACGCACGGATTTGGGTCAAAATTTTAGCATCCAAATCGCTGCGTTCATAAAAGCAACGTGCGCACGTCTCATGCACAATCTACATAGATTGTGCAGGGGACGCAGGATGCATGCATTTATGCTGCAGTGCTATATGCAGCGTAAATGCATGCAATTACGCAACGTGCGCATGAGCCCTAATACTGATTAAGTTGATACCTTTGGTGAAGAAATCCACTTTCTTGCTCTTCTTTAATCACCATTTATAGTTTTCTGCTAATCAGATTTCGGCACACAGAGGCTAGACTGTACACTGGGTCTTCTCCTCCCTGTCTGTAATTCCCTGGCCTCCGCCTGCCTACAATCTGTGAATGACAGCTCACTACTGATATTTCATACAGAGGAGGCCGGTCATTCACAGACTGGAGGCAGGCAGAGGGTATCACAGTCAGGGAGGAGAAGATCCAGTGTACAGTCCGACCCCTCTGCATCGAGATCTAATTAGCAGAATACTAAGGTATCAATTTAATCAGTAATACAACACCATTTCAGCCATACCTTTTACCTTACATTACAAAATAGTGCTTACAGTTTCTCTTTAATTAGTAATACAGGAGAGATCAGAGCAAGCTCCGGTCGCTGCTATTACCAACAGATCCCTACACAAGACCTGTGATGAAAATGTATATCACACATAAGTAAAGGAACAGATAAATGGGCTTCATGTGCATAATCAATTCATTCAGCAGTGGTGCAAACAGAAGCAGAGAGACCCTATTGATTTTTAGGGATTATGTTTTGTCAGTTTTCAGAATAAAAGATACATTTGTGCATGTGGAAGGTTACTGCTCTTCACCTACGCTTCAAGAAGTGAATGGGTTGGGGTGTCACATTTACTGGTACTGTACCTGGCGAGATGGGTGCACAATCAGTGGGTATATTGCACGTGTTTATTTCTGATGAATGGGCCTGATACCTGACAATTACTCACACGTCCAAGCACTTACATTACATATGACATTGCCTGCCCTGCTTCCCTCTCCATTCAGAACTGAGCAGGACTACTGTGGCTAAGTCCTGATCTGATAATTGTCCTCGCACTTCTGTCTGATCTTCTGTGGATTCCCTACTTATGTACCTGTCTGATTAATCAGAATAAACTACAATATTACCACTAACTGCATACAATTGTTTGTTTCCGCTTCTCCTGCCATCTGGTAATTGTTTTGTCTGAGAGATTTCATTATATGTCAAATTAAAAACGACAATAATTGCATCTTATTAGCATACGCTTCCAAGCCGTGTTACCACTCTCGTCTTTGTCATTACCTAGCGACTATGTTACTGTCATTGAGAAATCACCACTGACGACACCGAACCGATGAGGAACGTTCACTAATAGGAATTGTGTTATCCATATATGATCTCCCTGTTATTTGTCATCAATGACTAATATGGCAAATATGATGGATAAAACTCAATTTGGGACAAAGCTGATCAGTTTTTCCCTTTTGGGCCCCATACACAATAGACAAAACTCAAGAGAAAACCACAAAATGAGCTTATAGTCTATAATTAAGTAAATAGTAGTAGTGCATGTAAATAACACAGGGCTTTTGGTTCACAGTGTTTGATCAAAGAGCGTAAAAGACATCCAACCGCAAGAAGGTGTACCCAACCGGGACGGTCCTACTCTAGTATTAAAACCTTACCTTGCGTCAGTGTAAAAACGGACAGTGCTCCGACTACAGCACCGTCCATGGGAAGCTATATAGAGGGACGGGCCTCCCCCCCCAATTGTACAGAGTAAAAACACAGACCAAAAAGAACAAGGCGGAGTCGGAGGCCAAGTGCTTCTCTGCCCTTATTTACACTCAAGTCACTGACACAATGTAAGGTTTTAATACAAGAGTAGGACCGCCCGACTGGGTACACCTTGTCGCGGTGGGATGGCTTTTACATCATTTGATCAAAAAGTGTTAACCATGTACCTTATGGTTATTTAAATGTACTACTATTGTTTACTTATTTACTTTATTATAGGGTATATGCTCATTTTGTGTTTTTCTTTTGCTTTTTTTGTCTGTGAAATGGCCACGGTGTTAACATGCTCTTATTGCTCATATACCACGTTATACTGCGTCTCATTCATTTGTTTTTGTCTATACACAATAGATAGGTGGCAGATGAACAATAGATAGGTGGCAGCCATCTCTCTGACTCCTCCATACACAGGAACGCTTGATTTGCCGTGTTCTCCTTCGTTCTCCTCGAGAGACTCCTCTGGAGCGGCTTATCTTGTTGAGAACAAAAGGACTGGAATTCCAAAATTAGACATACCCAAATCCTGACCACCCTGACATAATCTGTTGGGAGAGTTGGGAGACCTCCATGGACATTATGAGAGGCTAACTCCGGCACACTACCAATTTCCCATAAACCAAAAAAGAATGCAGTAGTTGGATGTCAAAATCCTTTTCTTTTATTTCATTTTGTAAGTGCAGAAATGTGAAAAAACCGTGCTGTACAATTGTCCGCCAGGTGTCGACGTTTCGGCTAACAAGCCTTCATCAGGTCGGACAGGCTAGATATATTATTTACAGATGAAAAAAAACAAAACAAAGAAAGGAAATTAGTCATTTGCAAATAGATGACCACATTTGTTAAGGTACAAAAGGCAAAATATGAAAATCAGGGACCATAGATGATGACAAAACCATAGAGACAAGGGTCCAATACATGCAATTTAGACATTGGGGATACCACCTATAAAAATACATAAACCTATTGATTATTGTTGTGATGCAACATGGTGAGTATGGAATGGAAGTGTCGTGGGGTGACCGTACAGAGAACATGGTAAGGACGCTCAACTTGACTTACACTGGGATGGCAACCTAGTAAACATGTAGGATGGCTGTAAGAATGTAATGCCCTCCGTGCGGAGATAGCTAGAGGAAGAAGAAAAATTAATGAGAAAGAAAAGGAAAAAAGGAGAGAGAGGGCGAGATCAGGAGGTGGTGCCTGTCCGGACATGCCTTATATTATATCAAACATGTGAATTCTCTGGGTAATGTATCAGATCCTAGGAAAGTATGTGGATCATGGTGGGGAGGTCTGGAATGGAGAACATGAACCTAGATCATAGAGGTAGAGAAGAGGGGAGTGACCCATAGGGTAGGATACCAGAATGTGACTAATCGTCAGGTAAAGAAAGGTGGAGTGTTAGTTACCTCAGTGGTTGTATATACCCCTTTGTTGGAGAATCCAGATGCTTGGAAAGGGTGGCAACCATGCAAGTCTGGGGGAGAAAGCGGCTCCTGCAGTGTGGTATCAATATCCAAGATTCAAACTGGAGACAGGGTAGGTATACCTGATTGCTATTATTGCTATGTGAAGTAGAATAGTAGGTGGAAGAGGGGAAATAGAGTAAAAAACCGAGCACCTACAAGAGGTGATGCGAGGTCTTCACTCCTTCACTCCATGGACATTAGACTGTCAGCCAAGCCCACAGTTTTTAGCAAACTCAGCCAACATTAATCTGTAAGTTGTAATTCCATATAAAAATGTAAATCCTTCCTGTCATCCAATGGTTTATCACCCAGGTAGTTCTTGTCATATAAAGTAGTTGAATTATTTTGACTAAGTACCGTAAATGATCAATATAAAACAATCCCATGGAGACAGCCGATACCATAATAATAATTGATCTTATGTAAAATTATATGGTAAAATTCCTTCTGGTATAGGATAGTGTTATATTTCGGAAAAAACAATCTGTAACCTGATGAGTTTAGTTCCAGGGTCACTTTCTTTCAAAAGCCGCAGCCACTTGTGCATTGTCTGTCTCGTATTGCTCCTAGAGAAAAAAACTGACGGCACTCCCAACATACTGTCTGAAAAGGTGCAAAACTGAGCAAGACATATAGTAACAAAAAAAGACAGTTACACTCTGAAATGCTAAACCATGCAAACCATGAATGTAAGAATGTTCATTACTGGTTAAGGAAATCTAGGAAAGTTGAGATAATTAGCATACAAAAAAGGCCATTTCTATATGTGCCCAGTAGCCACATCAAGGCATATATCTTATACTGGGTACCTACTCTAAAAGGCGAACAAAATTCTGGGAGGTATCAAGACAAGCATTGAATCTAGATCAAGAGAGGTAATTATTCCCCTATACTCTGCCCTGGTCAGACCCCACCTGGAATACTGTGTACAGTTCTGGGCGCCCCAATTCAAGAAAGACATCGATATATTAGAGCAGGTCCAGTGAAGAGCAACCGAGATGGTAGAAGGTCTGGAAACCATGTCATATGAAGAATGGCTAAACAAAACTAGGGATGTTTAGTTTGAAAAAGAGAAGGTTGAGAGGAGAATTAATAGCGGTCTACAAATATCTGAAAGGTAGTCACAATGCATAGGGAACTACCCTGTTCTCATTAGCACAAGGAAGTACAAGAAGCAATGGGATGAAACTAAAAGGAAGGAGATTCAGATTAGACATTAGGAAAAACTTTCTGACACTGAGGGCAGTCATAGAGTGGAACAGGCTACAGCAGGAGATAGTGTGGGCAGTCAGGGAGTGGAACAGGCTACAGCAGGAGATAGTGTGGGCAGTCAGGGAGTGGAACAGGCTACAGCAGGAGATAGTGTGGGCAGTCAGGGAGTGGAACAGGCTACAGCAGGAGATAGTGTGGGCAGTCAGGGAGTGGAACAGGCTACCATGGGAGGTAGTGAGCTCTCCATCAATGGAAATCCTCAAGCGGAAACTGGATAAACAAATAGCTGAGATGATCTAGGAAAGCCTGCAATCTCAGGGGGTTGGACCCGATGGCCCTTGAGGTCCCTTCCAACTCTACCATTCTATGATTCTACGATATATGCCTTGACATTTTAATGAGCTGTAGTAGTGAGGAAGTTGATGCGACCACAGCATGCAAGTTGCAGAAAATCGAAGTGAAAGGAGTCGCGGCCAATGTCACTGTATATCCTAAGTTTTATGATAGGATTTCTGGAGGCTAGCTGAATAGCAGACCAGTGCACCTCATGTAGCATATCCCCCGCACAGTACTCATCCATAATGCCACATTTGTCATTCACAATAAATTTCTCTGCCCTTTCCGTACTCCCACGTGTCTAGCTCCTGTACTACTAAATCTGCAGATTACTCAGCACAGGTATTTTCAGAATAGAGGATGATGAATGAATAATTGTTTTCACCGACCGGTTGTGTTGCTGCATCTTGTTATGTCTATTGGAAATTCATTGCCTGCCTATTGTCTTTATCGCCCGCTGTTCCTTATTTTAGGTATGTCCTATATTAGTGACTTGTCAGAAGTAATGGCATTCACAGCAACCTGAATCTGCATCAAATGAGTCACAAGAGGGAATTGGCCTTGTTTATCCGTTCATTCTAGTCATGTGCAAGCTATTTACAGGGCGGCCTATCAACCTCCAGCCATCGGGGAAATCTTTTATGCTCCCATTATTATGTAATCTTGGCTCCAATAAGCCCAAATTACACTAATGGCAGAAATTGCTGTTCTCTGTAGCTGTCTGTCATGGGACTGGATTTTCTTAACATTTCATGGTTTAATTTTTGTGTTGGCTATTTTCCAGGCATCTGATTGTTGTGACCTAGTATTACAGCCATATCCCATTAACGCTTGTCTGTCTTTTATAATGATCCACAATGGGAGAGGGAGATTTCTGGGTGCATCCAAGCTTGAAGACCAAATATTTTAGATTTATTTTTTCTAACCAAGGAAACTCCATAATCCTTCAGAATCTGGGTGTAGAGTAACCTGACTGATTTTAGGTATTCTTAGTATCTACACCCTTCCCGGTTACTGGCCCACACATGTGCACATTCAGCATGAATAGTATGAGGGAAAACAAACACAGTTGCCTATTGGAATATATTTCTTTTATTAGGCTAAAAAAACCACCAAATGGTAAGAGATAAAATCCCAACTTTGCACTGAACTAGTTTTCACTGGACAACCCCCTGTATTTTTCCTACCCACAGGGTATATGATAACTTTTTGATCGGTGACTGTCCGACCGCGGCCACCCATATTTACAGAACAAGAAATTTTAATCCATATTAGAATGGATTGTCAGTGCTTAACCCCTTCACGACCATGGACGGATCTTTCCGTCATGGATCGTGTCCCGGTAAGCCCCGCCCCCTGCCGCGGGCAGGCGGCGTGGATCGGCACACATATCAGCTGTTTTCAACAGCTGACATGTGTGCCTACATGTTCCGAGTGGAATCACATTCCACCCGGAACATTAACCCCTTAGATCTCGCTGCCAAAGTCTGGCAGCGAGATCTATATGCGCGCGGCCATGTTTTTTACTTACCGCCGCCCCCTCCGGACATCACGTGACATTCGGTGGTTGCCATCGTAGCACAGGGTCATGTGATGACGCCTGCTGGTACGAAGTTTCACTTTCATTCTTCCTCGGCACGGAGCAGAGGAAAAAAGAAAGTGACTATTTCTGCTGTTTACAGCGGTATAGCTGTGATCAGCAGATAGCGATTAGCAATCGGATTGCTGATCGCTATAGCCCCCTAGGGGGACTAGTAAAATAAAATAAAAAAAGTAAAAAAAAGTTTTAAAAAATTAAAAAAAAAAAACAAAAAACCTAAAAGTTCAAATCACCCCCCTTTCCCCCCATTGAAAATTAAAGGGTTAAAAAATAAATAAATATACAAATATTTGGTATCGCCGCGTTCAGAAATGCCCGATCTATCAAAATATAAAATCAATTAATCTGATTGGTAAATGGCGTAGCGGCAAAAAAATTCCAAACGCCAAAATTACGTTTTTTGGTCGCCGCAAGTTTTACGCAAAATGCAATAACAGGCGATCAAAACGTAGCATCTGCGCAAAAATGGTACCATTAGAAACATCAGCTCGAGACGCAAAAAATAAGCCATCACTGAGCCATAGATCCCAAAAAATAAGAACGCTACGTGTTTCGGAAAATGGCGCAAAATGTGCGCCACTTTTATTGGACAAACTTGTGAATTTTTTTTAACCCCTTAGATACAAGTAAACCTATACATGTTTGGTGTCTACAAACTCGCACCGACCTCAGGCATCATACCTACACATCAGTTTTACCATATAGTGAACACCGTGAATAAAACATCCAAAAAACTATTGTGCCATCACACTTTTTTTGCAATTTTTCCACACTTGGAATTTTTTTGCTGCTTTCTAGTACACCATATGGTAAAACTTATGGTTTCATTTAAAAGTACAACTTGTCCCGCAAAAAACAAGCCCTCATATGGCAAGATTGACGGAAAAATAAAAAAGTTACGGCTCTCGGAAGAAGGGGAGCAAAAAACAAAAACGCAAAAACGAAAAGTGCCCCGGGGCTGAAGGGGTTAAACTTCACTGCTGCTCCATTTATTCCATATGGGGTTTCCCATCTCTGAGCTTCGATTTGTCTGGCTGCCTCATAGAGTTAAAGGGAATCTGTCAGCAGGTCTTTGCTACCGTATGTAATCTGAAGACAGCAGAGGCTAACACACAGAGTTCAGCAATGTGTCATTTATTACCTTGTGTGCTATTGTTTACTTAAACCCAAGTGATAAAACTTTCACTCTATCATTGCCCGGACTACACTAGTCCTACCACAGTCCCTCCACCTCTATTTAGCAACTCCCTGTCTATACATTTTGTACATAGAGAGCCTGATGTGGGTGGGTACCAAACACTCTTTACCAATCTTTCTCTGTCCAATGTCTGCGTTCTTTTGCCCATATTAATCTTTTCCTTTTGTTAGCCAGTCTCAGATATGGCTTTTTCTTTGCCACTCTGCCTTGAAGGCCAGCATCCCGGAGTAGCCTCTTCACGTTAGACGTTGACACTGGCGTTTTGCGGGTACTATTTAATGAAGCTGCCAGTTAAGGACCTGTGAGGCATCGATTTCTCAAACTAGAGACTCTAATGTACTTGTCTTGTTGCTCAGTTGTGCAGCCCGGCCTCCCACTTCTCTTTCTACTCTGGTTAGAGCCTGTTTGTGCTCTCCTCTGAAGGGAGTAGTACACACCATTGTAGGAAATCTTCAGTTTCTTGGCAATTTCTTGCATGGAATATCCTTCATTTCTAAGAACAAGAATAGACTGTCGAGTTTCACATGAAAGTTCACTTTTTCTGGCCATTTTGAGAGTTTAATGGAACCAACAAATGTAATGCTCCAGATTCTCAACTAGAGGCCCCGTCACACTAAGCAACATCGCTAGCAACATCGCTGGTAACGAACAACTTTTGTGACGTTGCTAGCGATGTTGCTGTGTGTGACATCCAGCAACAATCTGGCCCCTGCTGTGAGGTCGTTGGTTGTTGCTGAATGTCCTGGGCCATTTTTTAGTTGTTGCTGTCCCGCTGTGAAGCACAGATCGCTGTGTGTGACAGCGAGACAGCAACAACTAAATGTGCAGGCAGCAGGAGCCGGCTTCTGCGGAGGCTGGTAACCAATGTAAACATCGGGTAACCAAGAAGCCCTGTCCTTGGTTACCCGATATTTACCTTTGTTACCAGCCTCAGCCGCTCTCACTGTCAGTGCCAGCTCCTGCTCTGTGCACATTTAGCTGCAGCACACATCGGGTTAGTTAACCCCATGTGTGCTGTAACTAGGAGAGCAGGGAGCCAGCGCTAAGCAGTGTGCGCTGCTCCCTGCTCTGTGCACATGTAGCTGCAGCACACATCGGTAATTAACCCGATGTGTGCTGTAACTAGGAGAGCAAGGAGCCAGCGCTCAGTGTGCGCTGCTCCCTGCTCTCTGCAAGTGTGGCTGGTCACTGGTTGCTGGTGAGCTCACCAGCAACTCGTGTAGCCACGCTCCAGCGATCCCTGCCAGGTCAGGTTGCTGGTGGGATCGCTGGAGCGTCGCAGTGTGACATCTCACCAGCAACCTCCTAGCAACTTACCAGCGATCCCTATCGTTGTTGGGATCGCTGGTAAGTTGCTTAGTGTGACTGGACCTTAGCTCAAAGAAGGTCAGTTTTATAGCTTCTCTAATCAGCAAACCTGTTTTCAGCTGTACTAACATCCTTGCACAAGGGTTTTCAAGGGATTTGTAAACATCTATTAGCCTTCTAACAGAGTTAGCAAACACAACGTACCATTAGAACACAGAAGTGGTGGTTGTTGGAAATGTGCCTCTATACACCTATGTAGATATTGCATTAAAAAACAGACATTTGCAGCTATAATAGTCATTTACCACATTAACAATGTCTAGATTGTATTTCTGTTTAATTTAATGTTAGCTTCATTGAAAAAAAAGTGCTTTTCTTTCGAAAATAAGGAAATATCTAAGTGACCCTAAACTTTTGAACTGTAGTGTGTATATACATATATATATACTGTATATTACTGTAGTTGAGCCATTTAAAGTTGTAGACAACTCTTGGCAACCACATAATCATAGTGTTCTGTGTATTTTAAAAGTAACACAAATCATCTTGTCCATCACAATTCATTGTGTTTTCATTTTCCTTTGAACTTGATAACATGGAAGGACTCCATTACAGTTGATTCTTGTCACCCAATTTGTGTTTTCTGCCTGTGGTTTGTCAGATATGTACACTTGATAGCCATCAAAGCCTTTTCTTTTTTTTTTATAAATAAAGGGTTTTTTGTTCTTAACTTCCTATGCCAGTTGTTCAAAGTGTACTGACGTCTGCTTATTATGTTAGAGGAAAAATGTTCCTATTGAATTTTTAGTTCCCTTAGGTCAGTGATATTCTTCAGTATAATACTCTTTATACGAGAAGTAAGCTGACCATAGGACACCTAGTTGTAAGCAGCTGACTTAGGGGTACTTTGCACACTACTATATCGCAAGTGCGATGTCGGTGGGGTCAAATCGAAAGTGACGCACATCCGGCGTCGCTGTCGATATCGTAGTGTGTAAATCCTTTATGATACGATTAACGAGCGCAAAAGCGTCGTAATCGTATCATCGGTGTAGTGTCCGACATTTCCATAATTTAGCTGCAGCGACGGTACGATGTTGTGCCTCGTTCCTGCGGCAGCACACATCGCTGTGTGTGAAGCCGCAGGAGCGAGGAACATCTCCTACCTGCATCACCGCGGCTCACGCCGGCTATGCGGAAGGAAGGAGGTGGGCTGGATGTTTACGTCCCGCTCATCTCTACCCCTCCGCTTCTATTGGCCGCCTGCCGTGTGACGCCGCACGACCCGCCCCCTTAGTAAGGAGGCGGTTCGCCGGCCAGAGCGACGTCGCAGGACAGGTCGAGTGCATGTGAAGCTGCTGTAGCGATAATGTTCGCTACGGCAGCAATCACAAGATATCGCTGCTGCAACAGGGGCGGGGACTATCGCTCTCGGCATCGCAAGCATCGACTTGCGATGTCATAGTGTGCAAAGTACCCCTTAAAGTGAACTGGCCACTTCCAAAAATGCTATTTACCTGTAGATAGCAGTAATCTACAGGTACATAGCTTTTAAACTCTGTGTAGCCAACTGGAGGTGTCGCTACAGGGAGAAAATGACGTTTTATTCTTCCTGCAGCTGCTTACTTTCAATAATTGGGGCAATGCAATGTGCAGCTACACTCAACGTTCAATACACAGTAAAGGAGCTGTAATCACTCCCAGAGACTGACAGCCCGCTTAGCATACACATGCTGCACACACACACACTGCAGAACAGGCTGTCAATCAGAGTGATTACAGCGTGCTCACTGTATATTGAGTGGTGACTGTCTGTAACTACTCATTTCTCTGCCTCAATGACTGGAAGCGAATAACTACAGGGAGAATAAAACTATATTTTCTCTTTGTACACGCTGCTCCAGTAAGCTGGCTACTAACTGCTATTTACCAGCAGCTTAACCCCATATGTAAAGGTATACATTTTCTGCAGGTAAATTTTCTGTATATGACAAGTTCCCTTTAGGGCTCATGCGCACGTTGCTTATTTTTTAGCGTTGCTGCAGCGTTTTGAGCAACAGCGTCAAATTGTCAAAATACATGTGTTCTGTTTCCCCAGCAAAGTCTATGAGAATCATGCAAAATCCGTGCGCACAATGCTTTTTTAAACGCAGCATTTTGATTGTCAAAAGTTTGACAAAATCTCTGCGTTTAAAAGAGCAGCATGTCACTTCTTTTGTCCGTTTTGGCAGCGTTCTACACCCATTGAAATCAATGAGTTGTAGAAAAACGCTACCAAAATGCTAAGCAGTGCGTTTGCACTGCATTTTTGTTGCGATCTGCATGTTTAACAGAACAAACGCAGGTCTTTCGGTCTCTCTCTGTCGGTCTCTCTCTCTTTCTGTCTCTATCTCTCTCTCTCTGTCCATGTCGGTCTCTCCCTCCCACCCCCTCTCTCATACTCACTGATCCACGATCACCGGCGCTGCGCTGCACGGCGTTCACACTGTGGCGGCGTCTCCTCTTTTGAAAATGCCGGCCGCTCATTAATCCATCTCGTATTCCCTGCTTCCCCCGCCCACCGGCGCCTATGATTGCTTGCAGTCAGAGACGCCCCCACGCTGAGTGACAGCTGTCTCACTGCAAGCAATCACAGCCGCCGGTGGGTGTGTCTATATCAAGCAGTAAATTTTTTTTAAAAAAAACAGGTGCGGTCCCCCCCAATTTGAATACCAGCCAGGGTAAAGCCACACGGCTGAAGGCTGGTATTCTTAGGATGGGGAGCTCCACGTTATGGGGAGCCCCCCAGCCTAACAATATCAGCCAGTAGCCGCCCGGAATTGCCGCATCCATTAGATGTGACAGTCCCGGGACTCTACCCGGCTCATCCCGAATTGCCCTGTTGCGGTGGTAAACGGGCTAATAAGGAGTTAATTGCAGCAGCCCATAGCTGCCACTAAGTACTAGGTTAATCATGTCAGGAGTCTTCCCGAGATACCTTCCATGATTAACCTGTAAGTTAAAGAAAGTAAACACACATCCAAAAAATCCTTTATTTGAAATGAAAGACAAAAACCCACACTCTTTCACCACTTTATTAACCCCTCAAAAACACCTCCAGGTCCGCCGTAATCCACGCAAGGTCCCACGACGCTTTTAGCTCTGCTACATCGGAAGCTGACAGTAGCGGCAGTAGAACACCACCGCTCCTGTGAGCTCCATGCAGCAACTGAAGTGAGTCGCGCGATCAGCTGTGCTGTCACTGAGGTGACTCGCGGCCACCGCTCTCGGGTGGAGGACTGCAGCTGTGGCCGCGAGTAACCTGAGTGAAAGCACAGCTGATCGCGCGGCTCACTGCAGTCACTCAGGGTATTTGCGATCACAGGCTGCGACACAGAGAGAGAGAGACGCGCGATGTCAGTGAAATCGAGTGAAGCTCTGATGTCACTGCTGCGGACTCCTGTGTCCTGGCACTGACCTCGGAGGTTCATCTGAGTTCATGACAGCACACAGAGACAGAGCCGCGGGATGACAATGAAGTTGGGTGCAGTTCATCCGAGTTCATTCTCATTGCCCGGCTCTGTCTGTGTCTGCTGTCAGCGGGCATGTAGGAGAGCTGAATTGCCGGGGGACCGCACTGACAAAAATGCATCCAAAACGCATGTAAAATGCATGCAAAATGCATGCATGGTCTGTTCAGGCACTATTCCCTGGAATAGAAATGTAAAACTGGGCCACGTCTGTCCCCAGCTCTAAGATGTCTCTTTTTTCCCAGGCGGTTTCGCCTCTCCTCTTTAGCGATACGATGAGTGCCATTATATTTACCACCCCCACGCCCATTGAATTTATTCCGTCCCTGATTTGTGCAGGCTGTTAAGTTTTTTTTTCTTGTCTAAGGATTTAAATAAATTGGTGCCCCGGTACTTGACATTCCTGTGTTGTTGGGGGAGTCATTAGTAGTTGTGTAGCACAAATGGGCATTAGAGATGTTGCCAAGCAAATTGCTGCCATAGTGCACTGTTAGTGCCCATTCTTTTGATCACGTTTGTTATAGCTGTATTCCTTTTGACTGCAGGAAATATGTAATGTATATCTCTTATACACTGTGCTTGCTACTTTCTCCTTTTAAATGCATTTGTTAAAGGAAACCTGTTGTCTACAAAAAAAAAAAAAAATCTATTTGCCTCTTGGTAAAATAATAATCTGCAAGTAATTACGGTATGTTCGCTTCTTTACTGGAAGCACAGCTACACGGAGAAAATTAAGTATATTCCCCCTGCAGCCGCACACTTCCAGTCTCCGGTCGGGTAGGGGTCAGTGTAGAATAGTTACCACTCACTAAACCACCTACAATGAATACCCAGGAATCCAATAAATATTTTCAAAAGTGAAAAAATATATTTGATTTTTTAATTTTTTAACTTAGTGCATAGCAGTATCATATAATTACATGACAAACAGGACAACAACTTGGTGATAACAAGGGGGGGGGGAGAGGTAGTATAGCCGCACCAATAGAAAAAGGAGCGATCCCCATCTAATTGGTGACCAGCCTTATATATCATTTATCATGATTCAGGTACTCTTTTCCCAGCAGTAATTACAAGGGAGTTAACATCAGATGGTAGGCATTCATGTGTTTATCTGCAACCATAGGTAAATATATAATAACAATCATGAATCCTCTAAGATGAAACATGAAAATAGTATAAGGGTATTTTAATGATTTTAGGCAACAGACTCACAAATGAATGTCCTTGACACAATGTGTCCAACACTTAGGAAAACTCCCATGCTCTCAATGATCAAATAGTTTACCGTATTTTTCGGACCATGAGACGCACTTTTTTCCCCCCAAATTTTGGGGGAAAGTGGGGGGTGCGTCTTATGGTCTGACTATAGGGCTGCGGCTGGGAATGAGGGTGGAGGGTGTATGCTGCGGTGGAGCGGGTCATCGGGGGCACGAGCAGGTTGTAGCAGCGCCTGCTGTGACCACGCAGAAGTCGGCGCTGACAGGGGGGTGGGGTGACGAGTGGGGACGCGCGCATAGTAAAGAGCCGGCCGTGATCACCCCTGGCAATTACAGCCTGGAGTGATCATGTGCGGCTGTATTCACTGCCCTCCGTGCATCATCATCAGCGCGGGGTGCAGTGAATCACTGTACTCACCCGTCACCGTTCCCCTGCAGCTTCGCGATGTGCTCCGGTCTGTGCCGGTCAGCTGATCTGTGGAGGCGGCGAGCACAGCGATGACGTCATCGGTGTGCGCGCCGCTAGTGTCCACAAGAATCAGCTGATCGGCACAGGCAGGAAGTCATCGCGAAGCTGCAGGGGAACGGCTCCACACACTCAGGTCAGCGGCGCAGAGAGGAAGATGATCGGTGCTGGAGGGAGTGAGGAAAAGGTGAGTATAAACGTTTTTTTTTTTCTCTGTGCCATAGGATACAGGCCATATACCAGGATGGTATATGAGCACGATGGGGGCATATAGCAGGATAGGAGTATATGAGCAGGATGGATGGGGGTATATGAACAGGATGGGGTATATGAGCACGATGGATGGGGGTATATGAACAGGATGGGGGTATATGAGCACGATGGGAGTATATGAGCAGGATGGATGTGGGGTATATGAACAGGACGGGGGTATATTAACAGGATGGATGGGGGATATATGAACAGGATGGGGGTATATGAACAGGATGGCGGTATATGAACAGAATGGGAGTATATGAGCAGGATGGATGGGGGGTATATGAACAGGATAGGGGGTATATGAACAGGATGGATGGGGGGTATATGAATAGGATGGGGGTATATGAACAGGATGGGAGTATATGAGCAGGATGGATGGGGGGTATATGAACAGGATGGGGGGTATATGAACAGGATGGATGGGGGGTATATGAACAGGATGGGGGTATATGAACAGGATGGGGGTATATGAACAGGATGGGAGTTTATGACCAGGATGGATGAGGGGTATATGAACAGGATGGGGGTATATGAACAGGATGGGGGTATATGAACAGGATGGGAGTTTATGACCAGGATGGATGAGGGGTATATGAACAGGATGGGGGTATATGAACAGGATGGATGGGGGTTATATGAACAGGATGGGGGTATATGAACAGGATGGGGGTATATGAACATGATGGGGGTATATGAACAGGATGGGAGTATATGAGCAGGATGGATGGGGGGTATATGAACAGGATGGGGGTATATGAACAGGATGGATGGGAGTATATGAACAGGATGGGGGTATATGAACAGGATGGGAGTATATGAGCAGGATGGGGGAATATGAGCAGGATGGATGGGGGTATATGAGCAGGATGGGGGTATATGAACAAGATGGGGTATATGAACAGGATGCTGATATATGAGCAGGATGCTGATATATGAGCAGGATGGGGGCACATTTAGCAGGATGGGAGTATATGAGCAGGATGGGGGTATATGAGCAGGATAGGGGTATATGAGCAGGATAGGGGTATATGAGCAGGATGGGGGTATATGAGCAGGATGGGGGTATATGAGCAGGATGGGGGTATATGAGCAGGATGGGGTATATGAGCAGGATGGGGGTATATGAGCAGGATGCCGGTATATGAGCAGGATAGGGGTATATGAGAAGGATAGGGGTATATGAGAAGGATAGGGGTATATGAGCAGGATGGGGGTATATGAGCAGGATGGGGGTATATGAGCAGGATGGGGGTATATGAGCAGGATCATATACAAGGCAGGAGGATCATTACCAGGATGGGGTACCTTAGTAGAGAATTTGGGGTCATTACCCCCATAACAGTGTCAGCAGCAAATCCTCGCCCCATATCAGTGTGTCATGACCACATTTTTTTGCTTAAAATTTTATTTTCCTATTTTCCTCCTCTAAAACCAGGGTGCATCTTATAGTCCGAAAAATAGGGTATATTAAGTATATACCTGAAGTCATATTATAAGTAGCAAAATTGGTCACCCAGTGGACAGGGGTCGCAGCCAAGAACCTCTACGCGCATTTCACCGCTCTGGTTTCATCAGGAGGCATGAGTACCACTCACTACCCATTGATCTCCCTATACTCTCTCCTGTTTACTTTGACTGGCAGCCTGGTCATAAAAACAAGCTGTACATATATGCTGCAGAGGAGGCTGTCAGTCAGGGTGCCTGGGAGTGATTTACAGCACGCTCACTGTGTGGACAGGGGTGACTATTACGGCTCCTGCACTGTCCCCCTGACTGGAATTGAGCAGCTGCATGGAGAATATAACTTCATTTTCTCCTTATAGACTCCCAGGAAACCAGCCTAACATGACTTAAACGCTAATTATCTGCTGATTATCACTACAGCTGCAGATAAATAGCGTTTTTGTAGGTTACAGGTTCCCTTTAAACTGCTGAATGGTCTTTTTTCCATCCATCCTTAGTTAAAATAGTTATGAAATAAAAAAAAAAAAATCTTTGCATATTTTAAATGGCACAAAGTTGAACGACCGACCAAAGCTAATCGACCAAACAAAGCCGGAAGACCAAACAAAGCCGGACGACCAAACAAAGTCGAACGACCAAACAAAGCCAAACGACCAAACAAAGCCGAACGACCAAACAAAGCCGGACGACCAAACAAAACTGATCCACCAAACAAAGCCGAACGACCAAACAAAGCCGAACGACCAAACAAAGCCGGACGACCAAACAAAACTGATCCACCAAACAAAGCCGGGCGACCAAACAAAACCTATCCACCAAACAAAGCCTATCCACCAAACAAAGCCTATCCACCAAACAAAGCCTATCCACCAAACAAAGCCTATCCACCAAACAAAGCCTATCCACCAAACAAAGCCTATCCACCAAACAAAGCCTATCCACCAAACAAAGCCGATCCACCAAACAAAGCCGATCCACCAAACAAAGCCGATCCACCAAATAAAGCTGAATGACTGCACAAAGCTGTTACCAAAAGTAAATGTGGGTTACATAGAGCTGTGTAAATAAAAAAAGGGATACAGCACTAACAAGAACCCCACAGGCCCTTAACAGGAGGTGCCAAGAATTAGGCTCCCACCAACCATCGCAGACCAGGTCATTCATTTAAAATAAATGCATAACCCATTTAAATGACTTGAATTCAGTAGTCAGGTAGTCATAATGGTCAGCCATACAAACCTCGTATTAGGTATAGAGATCCAGGAAAAAATGGGTCTTTTAAAGAGTCACAGAGAAATACGCACATTTGTTTCCTTCTCATCATCATTCATATTTGAAATCTGTTTATCTCAACGTATAATCTAGTGATTGAATAGGATAGGACTGAATGAGGTGGAAATTGGAAGCCAGTAAGAAAAAATCATTTTTGGGAGTTTTACTAGTGGCCAATGTATGGACTTCAGTACCTCAGACAAGAACCTCCGTTGTCGGGTAGAGACCTTGAATTATAATATCTCTATACTGCACTAGTCTGGAGGGAATGTGTCATCCAAAAAATGACCCATTATTTACAGGATTTTTTTGGTTGGGAGGGTTAAATGTATTTTTTTTCAAAGTGTAATCGTTATTAAAATGAGAAATGTTGCAGTTTTCCCTTTAGCCACTGGGGCTTTTTCAGACTAACATCCTGTTGTGTCAGGAAATCCACCCATATATTATCAGCAATAAACAGACTCTAAAATTTATAATGGCTCCCTATGGTAGCGGATTCTGTTGCAAAGTGCTTTACAACGGAATCTGCCGCTGGATTCCGCTAATTTCTACTGAGCATGCCCAGAATGAAAAAAATGGAGGAAAAAAAAAACCGGAGCCGACGCATTCCGTTAGACGGACGCCAAATGGATGCAACAGGTCCGTTATTTCACAGGAATCAGCTAACGGATTCCTATGAAATAACGGATCCGTTGACACCACAAAAATAACGGATGCGTCAAAACGACGCAGCAACGGACCCAGCGGATTTCACCCACCGCAAGTGTGAAACTAGCCTTAGCATGGCTGATCCTACTCACAAATTCCCTTTAATGTCTGTCTAGTTACTTTAAATGCAATTGAATTAAAACTCCAAGGACTTGAATTGGATTAAAACTCATAGGACGTTCTCCGCTAACCCACCGTACTGGTGATATAGGTAAGCCATAAGCAGAAGATAACTGGTAGCTCCAGTGTGCAGCGCGTCACCTGCTCTAATAATTTGGAAAACTAGCGTCCGTTCAGTAATAAGTGTCGGAGACAGGAGGCTAACATTCCCATAACTAATTGTGAAGCAGTCAGGCGTGTCTGTATACAGGTCCCCAGCTGGCTGTTATGTGGGATTACACAAGATCTCACAAGTAGCGAGGCCATATTAGCAGGATGTTCTCATGGTGGAGAAGTGACGCACCGGCCGGCCACTGCTAATACAAATATATCATTTCTGTATACACTACACCTCTATTATTGATGAATAATCTGTATGTTGTTGACAATATTTAATGAATATGTACAAGTAGGGTGAGATATTTACGTAAAGGAAGGAAAGTATTCAGTGAGTTTTACATTTCTGTGTAGTTTTACATTCGGGTAACATCCACACGGACCTTCTATGATCTTCATATGTTTGATGCCCTTACATGTGGACCCTTGGTAAATAGGTGAAGATATATCAATAGATTAGGCTGGATTCAGTATTTTTTAAAAATGCCATATGATGGGAATCATAAGAAAGGAAAATATATTAATGTAGGATGTATCTTTTTTCCATCCATCTGGATTCTTTTCTGACTGTGATTCAAAAAAACTGCAGTGACATTTTTTTCCCCCCAAAATGTGAAATCGCCCTCAAAGTTACTTCCTATGATCATTATAAAGAAAAATAACCTCATATGCTTATAGTAGCTAACATGTACCATGTACCCACGGCGCCCCTCTGTCTGTACTGCGGCGTAATAATGAATGTAATAACAATAGTCCTAATATCAAAAAGCAAATCTAATTTTTAGATACTAGAAAAACCTGAAGGTATTGCACTGGTATAAAGAAGCCAATGTGACCACTCAGAACTGTAGGGTACAACATGGGACGGGGACAGGGCAGCAGTGTGGCCTTGTGTTAAAACAGAAGGTTGACTACAATAGACTCTCTTAATATTCAGTATCTCAGACAGTCACTGCTGACTGTTGTGCACCCATAGAAGAACCCATAACCATACAATGCTTTTTATAGCTGATTTGTATTTCATCAAGTGAGTGCTATCAGCTGGTTGTCAGTCACGGTGGGTGGCTTGGTAGGGGCATGGTTACAGCTGGCTGTCAGTCAGTGTAGGCTTGGTTGCAGCTGGGTATCAGTCAGTGCAGGAAGCATGGTTACAGCTGGCTGTCAGTCAGTGTAGGGGGCTTGCTTACAGCTGGCTATCAGTCATTGCAGGAGGCATGGTTACAGCTGGCTGTCAGTCAGTGTAGGGGGCTTGATTACAGCTGGCTATCAGTCAGTGCAGGAGGCATGGTTACAGCTGGCTCTCAGTCAGTGTAGGGGGCTTGGTTGCAGCTGGCTATCAGTTAGTGCAGGGGGCTCGGTTACAGCTGACTATCAGTTAGTGCCGGGGGCTTGGTTACAGCTGACTATCAGTTAGTGCCGGGGGCTTGGTTACAGCTGACTATCAGTCAGTGTAGGGGTCTTGGTTACAGCTGACTATCAGTTAGTGCAGGGGGCTCGGTTACAGCTGACTATCAGTTAGTGCCGGGGGCTTGGTTACAGCTCACTATCAGTTAGTGCCGGGGGCTTGGTTACAGCTCACTATCAGTTAGTGCCGGGGGCTTGGTTACAGCTGGCTGTCAGTCAGTGTAGGGGGCTTGGTTACAGCTGACTATCAGTTACTGCGGGGGGCTCGGTTACAGCTGCCGCTCACTGTATACAGAGCGGTGACTGAACCTGTTCTGGCGCCACCCTTTGATTGGAAGCCGAATGCTGCCGGGAGGAGTAACGTTCATTTCCTACCTGCAGCGAGGCTCACTTCAGAACGCCATTAACCTGTAGATTAATTGCATTTTTTCACATGACAGAGTCCCCTGAAGTAAATAAGCATATATATCTGTCTTTCTGCAAGTGTCTAAACATTTTTATTTACAATAGAGAAAGCAAAAAATGAAAAGTTACTTGAGTTAAAGAATGATGTCAGGAAAGGTTTGTAGGGAGACGTGCGTATTGATTAAGGAGCATTGTGTTGATCTGAAATAATTTCCGTTCTGTTCTTACTCTTTTTATACCTCCTCCTTAACAACACTGACTTATCCCTATAGAGTAAGCTCTTCTCTTGGCTAGGCTCCAGTATGCAAGTTCACATTCTTCCTCTTTACTTTTAACTATCTAGACTAAGGGCATATTTTAACTGTGTGATGAACAACTTTAAGTGGTCATTGACCAGCAATTTGTTTGCCAGTCGGCGGCTGTTTAATAGCCTGCATTCAGGCTGTCCGTCCCTCCAATGTGCACTGAACGAGCTATAATAGATCATTCAGTACACACAGGCTGCTATTATTCTCGGCAGCACAGTTCCTGTGTACACAGGACAATGCTGATGAGAAAAATGATTTTAGGGACAGCTAAAAGGTACCATATTTTTCGCTTTATAAGACTTACCTGATTATAAGACGCACGCCCAAATTTGGTGAAGGAAAAGAGATTTTTTTTCTTAATGTTAAATGGGGTCCGTCTTATAATGCCAGTGTCCATCTAATAAATCATATAGGGTATATGTCCCTCACAGCCCCCCCATTCTAAAATTAGCCCCCTTAATCTGGATATGGCCCCCTTATATTGAATATAGCCCCCTTGTGCTGGCACATGTTCCCCAGTGATGCCACATGTCCCCCATTGATGGCACACGTCCCCTATTGCTGGCACACGTCCCCTATTGCTGGCACATGACTCCTATTGATGGAACACGTCCCCTATTTATGGCACACGTCCCCCTGTGCTGGAACACATCCCCTATTGCTGGCACATATCCCCTACTGCTGGCACAGGTCTCCTATGGATGGCACACGTCCCCCTGTGTTTGATATGGCCCCCTATGGATGGCACACGTCCCCCTGTGTTAGATATGGCCCCCTATGGATGGCACACCTCCCCCTGTGTTAGATATGGCTCCCCATGGATGGCACACGTCCCCCTGTGTTTGATATGGCCCCCTACGGATGGCACACCTTCCCCTGTGTTAGATATGTCCCCCTATAGATGGCACACCTCCCCCTGTGTTAGATATGGCCCCCATGCTGCTGCCCATAGTAAAATAAAACACTCTTTCCTTATCTTCTCCAATGCTGTCCTCCCTCGTGTCTCCCTCCATGCTGCTGAGCTCCTGCACTTCCTGGTTCTCGGTGCCGGTCATATGATCGGCACATCAGAGTGATATCATCTCTGCGTGCCTGATCACAGCGGCAGCAGAGACACCGGAAGATCAGTGCTGGATAAGGTAAATAAAGAGTTTTTTATTTTACTATGGGCAGCAGCATGGGGGCCATATCTAACACAGGGGGCATGTGCCATCAAAGGGGGACGCAGGCAGATATAATATGCACCGCTGCCCCAGTCCATCACCGCGGTGCGGTTTCAGCACCACGGTAATGGACAGTGGCAGTGCATATTATATGAGCGGGATATATGTATATATATATATATACGCACAGTATATTATATATATATATATATATATATATATATATATATATATATATACACCCCCCCCCGTATATTCAGATTATAAGACGCACCCCCTACTTGCCCCCAAAATTTGGGGGAACAACTGTGCGACTTATAAAGCGAAAAATACGGTAATTTCTTACAACAAACAAGCGTTTTGCTCCATCTGGTGATCAGTTGCTCATTTAACCTGCATGAATATCGTGAAATGAGAGTTCCTATTAATGTTCATTCTTGATAATCATGCAGTGGAAATGGATCTTTATTCTCTAAGTCACAAAATTAAAATGAAGGCCCCCATGCACTTTAGACTAGTGTTCCTTAAAGGGAACCTGTCAGGTGTAATATGCACCCAGGACCACGAGCAGTTCTGGGTGCATATTGCTAATCCCTCCCTAACCGTCCCTGTATACACTGGCATAGATAGAGAGATCTTTAGAAAAAGTATTTCTAAAGATTCTTTAATGAGGGCGGGGACTAGTCCGGAGGATGTTTGTTCCCTTAGCTAGTCGGCCCACATACCATGGTAGCAAGACCCTGTGGGCGTACTAACATACTAATGAATACGCAGCAACGATGCGGAGAATGGATGCGCTCTGCGCATGATCCGGAGTACCCGAGGCTTCCGATCATGCGCACTAAACTGATGCCGGGTGTAAGCTTCCCAGCTTCCGTAAGGTACAGTGCGCATGACTGGAAGTGCTGAGGACACCGGATCATCCCCAGTGCGCATCCATCCTCCTCCGGCCGCCATGAAACACTGGAGCAACTATCAGGTCACAAATCATCGGAGACCGTCCGGAGTCGCAGTGATAGAAGATCACTGGAGAGTGAGTAAGAGTAAGGGCAGGGGACTTAGATTAGAAACACCACTCCAGCGCTAACATAAAAAAAAACTAAACACTCGAGTGGGGCTTTAAAGGTCTGTTGTCACCAAAACATGAATTAAACTAAATAAATAGTTAAATGGGGGACTATGCCCCTTAAGAAATCTTACTTACAGTACATATTTCCTTGTTATAGGTTCTTTGAAAACTCATTTTATTCCATATGTAAATAAGGGAGCTTTGTTGAACAAGAAAAACGACGGCCGTTTCGCGTCTCTATACGATGGTTCGGACCCGCAGAAGCGTCGTATAGAGACACGAAACGACCATTATCCGACGTGCCCCGTGTACCCCCCTCCCCCATGCCTTCACTTTCCACCAAATGACGGAATAAAAGGTTTTTTGACACCATCATCCTGGTGAGTGCCTTTCATTCTATTTTTTTCTTGTTCAGCAAGTGTTTTTTCTGAGAAATGAGCACCACGGTTTTTTCCTCTCTCAGTTGTCAGTACTCAATTTAATGGACAGATTTGGTGTATATTGATTCATATGGCAGACCATTTATCGCTGAGTGAGGATAGTGCCTAGTATTTCCTTCTCCTAATCATCACTGAAGGGAGCTTTGTTGCACTCGTGTCCGGGGGCTCAGTGCACCGTTACAGACCCTCAGTTTGCATTATAGGCAGCTCCATTGATTCTGATTGACAGCGGTCACACCGTGGGCCCCTATTTCATCAATGCCGCCTGCCAGTGGCCATCACTCAGTACACTGTTATATCTGGAGGTGTGATGAGCGGCTTCAGAGAGGAGGAGAGGATCAGTTACGCACAGCTCCGCTTCACAGAATGGGGCGATCACCACGGACATTGACATATTCTGTGATGCAGTGATCCTCTCCTCCTCTCTAAAACCACTTGCTACACTTCCAGATGTGACAGAGTAGTGAGCGGTGGCGGAGACGTTGATTAAATTGGGGCCAATCCCCATACTTTGTGTACCCCTGCCAATTAGAGTGAAGGGAAGTGCTCAAAATGAAAGAGAGGGGGCGTAACGGTGCAATGAGCCCATGGTCACTCCAAACAGAACCAAAGTCCCCTCACTTGTATTCAGAATAAAACGAGTTTTCAAACTATCTACAGTGTAACAGTGAAATAAGTACGGCTAGTCCGGGCTAAATCCCCTATATTTTACTTAATTAGTTTAATTTGCGTCTTAGGGGTGACGGACGCCCTTTAGAGTATTTTATACGGATAAACGATGCTATATAGATCTTCAGATGTAATGTGCTGGCTTAGTGTCAACATTTTTGTTCTGATGCTGGATATAATGAAATCCTTCTGCGGCAGTGTGTAGGCAGGAGCATCGTCCCGCTCCTTTCCTGGGTATACATTCTATGACCTTGACTCCGCTCCATGATAAACAGGCAGAGGTACATGTGTAGGATGTTGGAATCTAGTTTTCCACTTGAATAAATCCAGTTATACAAACAGGAATTCCTCTGGAATGTGCAATTTCCAGCATTTACATCAATGAGCTGTTTGCATTGGGAATGTCATATTACAGAGTGTGCATTTTGGTGTAGCTCGCTCCTTGCGCTCCGGTCGGGTGCTGGTTTGTACTGGTGGCTATTGTTCTTGCTTCATGCCTCCTATAATGGCGCCATGCAAATGAACTCTGGTGAAGCTGTGTAGCTTTTATTACTTCCTACTAAGGAATTACTTTTTTATGCTAATATAGTGACCTTTGGCACCGAATGTAACCAGCTAATCTGTGCGTTTTCATCCCTTGTAAAGTTTATAGTTTGTTCTCAGCTGTGATGTGCTGGGTACTTGGTAAGAACCAATATACAATATACGGTACATGCCCGTATGATCACCTATATTTTTCATCTTTGCTCTGCTACATGATACACTACCGTATATACACAAAAGTATTCAGACCCATCTCTTAAAGGGGTGGTTCACCCATATTTTTTATTGTCTAGTTCGATATTATATTGAGAAACAATGTTTCTCTCAAATACCTTGTGTTGGCAATAATGCCTGTGAGAGGCGCTATTGCAGACCGCTGTTCCCGCTCCAGTGACGTCATCATCAAGTGCCGCACACGTCACATCCGTGCAGCCGGCTGCATTCTTCCAGACTCACTGAGCTGTGGGCGGTGTTTCACCGCTGTCACAGCCCATCTGCTCATGCTCCCTCCTCCCTCACAGCACAGTGCATCACGTCTCTTGCTTGCAGCGTTCTGCTGTGAGGGAGGAGGGAGGGGGGAGCAGATGGGCTGTGACAGCGGTGAAACACCGCCCACAGCTCAGTGAGTGTGGAAGAATGCAGCCGGCTGCACGGATGTGACGTGTGCGGCACTTGATGGTGACGTCACTGGAGCGGGAACAGCGGTCTGCAATAGCGTCTCTCACAGGCACTATTGCCAACACAAGGTATTTGAGAGAAACACTGTCTCTCAATATAATATCGAAGTAGACAATAAAAAATATGGGTGAACCACCCTTTTAATCATTACATTTAGGTTTTCCATCCACCCCACTGCTATAGATGTGTAATATCCTGCACCTATCCATGAAGTCTGCCTTTACTAACATTTGTGAAGGAATGGGTCCTCCTAAAGTGCTCACCGGTACCAGCATGGTGTAGTAATGGGACACCACTGTTGTAACAAGTCAGTAGGTGGAATATTTAGTAGGGAAGATATTCCACAATCAACTGTGTGTGATATTATTGAGAACTGAAGGCCTTTAGGAACCACTGCAAGTCAGCCACAAAGTGGACCGACCACATAAAGTTACAGAGCGGGTCACCGACTGCAGTAACGCATAAGAACACCAAAGCTCTACTGGCTGAATAACTTTAGAGCTCCAAACCTCTTCTGACATTAATATCACAACATAAAGTGTCCGTCAGGAGCCCCTTTTCATTTAAGACTTACATCACTAAGCACAATGCTATGTGTCAGATGTGGTGGTGTAAAGCACGCAACTAGTAGACTCGGGAGCAGTGGAAATGTGACAAACACACTTCTCTATCTGGCATGATGATTGATGAGTCTGGATATGGTGAATGCCAGGACCGTTTCCTGTCTGACTGCATTGTACCAACTGTAAAGACTGGTGGGGACGGAAAATGCTTTGGGGCTGATCTTCAAAGGGTGTCCCTTATCCTTGTTCCAGATGTTTCAGTATATCAAGACATTTTGAACAATTTTATACACCCAACCATGTGGAAACTTCAATAAAGTCTGTTTTCTGTTCCAGCATAATGATGTCCAAGACCACAAAGGACCATGGTTAGGAGACAATGATGTGGAGGAACTGCCCACACAGATACCAGGACCACAAATTAGTCGAACACCTTCAGGATGAACTAGAAGGGTTAGGCTATGTTCACATACTGCATCTTTTCTAACCACAAAGATGCGTTTTTGGCCCCAAAAAACGCACCCGCAGTAAAACGCATTAAAACATGCTTGCTTTTTTGCCGCGTTTTTACCATATTTTGTCCAATGCGGTTTTTTAGTCAAATCTACTCACTGTAAGGGCTCAAAAACGATGGAAAAATGCAAAAAGAATTGACATGCTGTATCTTCAAAAACGCAGCTAAGATGCAGCCAAAAAAAGATGCCCAGTGTGGACAGCAAAATAGAAATCTCATAGACTTTTCTGGGAGAAGGCAAGGCATGCATTCAGGTTCATCTTTGTGATCTCAAAAATGCTCCAAAAACGCAGTAAAAGATGCAGCGTGTGAACATAATGGAAAAGAAGTTTCCATGGGTTAATATCCCCTCTTTGCTTTCACGGATGGAACCCTTTTAATATTCGCAAATAAAGTTTGGATGTTTTTAATTTAGAGGAGGTTGTGCCGGATCTTTTTCCTCTCCTTTTCCATTACCTTCAACCGGTTGGGACCTACCGGTAGATCCTAGGCACCCGCAAGGACCAGCAGCCCGGGTGGCAGGTGAGCTGAAGATATCTTCGATTTCTAGCGTGTGAACATAGCCTGATTGTGTGCCAGTGTCTGATGTTACATCTGTGTCTGACCTCACAAATGCTCTTCTGGATGAATGGGCAAAATCCAAAACCTATTAGACTATCCTCCCAGAAGAGTGGAAGCTGTTTTAGCTTTGCAGCAAAAATGATTTCCTATGGATCTAGAGATTGGGATGTATTTTCCGATGTAATATATACAGTATGTGACCTACTTTTGTCCTTGTAGTGTGCATTAGGACATGTACACTGCTGCATAGCTACGCAGATTTACCAGTAATGAGGAGATTTGTTGGCCTGTATTTACAGTGGACGATCACGACTTTAATAACAGACTATTGGCTACATTCAAGGTAATCCACCACCGTTCACTAGCCTCTTTCACACATCCAGCTTTTCGACGGATTGGCGGATCCGGCACACCCCAGTACAGTGTAATACAGTACAATGGCAGCGCAGCAACTTGTGGGTCACATGCTCCGGTCACATGACAACATGTGACCGGAGCTTGTCGCACTGCCATTGTACTGTATTAGGCTATGTGCGCACGTTGCGTACAGTCACTGCAGAAATTTCTGCAGTGATCTGAAGAGCACACGTGCGCTTCTAATCGCTGCAGAAAATGTCTGTAGTGAAAAAAAAAAAAGCCGATTCCATGCGCTCTGACTGCAGCCCCTCCCATAGACAGAGCAGGGACTGTAGGCAAAGCGCACGGAAGAAGTGACATGTCACTTCTTAGAACGCGAGCTTCGGGCAGCAGCCGAAGCGCTGCTCTCTAATACGCCACGTGCACACGGCTCCTGCATAATCTTCATAGCTTATGCAGGGGACGCAGGACGCATGCAGTTACGCTGCGCTACAAAGCGCAGCGTAACTGCATATAATTACGCAACGTGCGCACATAGCCTTACACTGTACTGGAGTGCGCCGGATCCGCCAATCCGGCGAAAAGCTGGATGTGTGAAACGGCCCTTAGACGGGCTGACCGTGCACATAGAATGATCATTAATATCATTGTTCTGTGCACATCTGGTATCCTTGTTCTCATCTGTGAGATCAATCCCTGTCCAGGATTCTGTTATTACAAGAACTATCATTTTTAAGCAATCCCAAATAATATTTTGAGCGGTTTGCCCGTTCAACGGGTGTCTATGACCTGTTTAGGCTCTGAAAAGCTAAGTATTTCTGATTCTTCTTATTACATTAATACACTCATGCAGTTGGAATGATGGCCCCAGGCAATGTCACTAAGGCTAGGGCCCCACTTTGCGTTCACCTACTTGCAGTTCTAAACGCACGTTTTGGGCTTAATTGATTTGACCAAAGTTGCCTGTTCCAGAAATTTAGCGCTGAAAACGCATGCGTATTTACCGCGTTTTAGATGAGTTTTCAGCACTTTTTATATGCTTTTCCACCTGCGTTTTGATAGATGCGTTTTGAACATCATGACACTGCTAAATAAAGTTTAAATAGTCAAACTCAATGAAAAAATTGGAAAAAAATCAACAAATCTATATTTTTGTGAAAAATAATGAAAATAGATTAATTTAATGAAATTATAGCGGTAATATGATATTTAATGGAAAAATAGCAATGATTTTTTAAAATTCTTATTTTTAATTGTGGGATTATGTGTGTGTGTAAAGGGACATATGAAATCATTATTTTGAAGTCCAAAACGCATGTTTTCTGCACTGGAAAAGCAGGTAAAACGCAGGAATTTGCTGGAATCTTGTTTTTTGCCATTTCACATAAACTTCAATGTTAGCAAAACGCACCCAAAATGGCAAAAACAATTGACATGCTGCTTCTTTGAACGCATGGTTTTTGCCACAAAATATGCAAATTAAACGCAGCGTTTTAAAACACAAAGTGGGGTCTAGAAATCCCCATTTTCCATAGACTTTGCTGGTAAATCAAAACGCATGTCTTTTGGCATGAAAAAGGCGCTTCTCAAAACGGACCTAATAAGCACCAAAAACGCAGGTAAAAACGCAAAGTGGGTCCCTAGCCTTATGGTCAGTTTACACCAGACAACCGCCCGCACTAAACAACCGCCCATCAGATTTCTGTTTGTTGATCGGTGGTCGTATAATTGCCTGTTTAGGCTACTTTCACACATCCGGTTTGAGCACTGCGGCTCAATCCGGCTGTGAAAACTATGCAACGGATGCGGCGAAAACACCGCATCCTTTGCATACGTTTTTACATGCGGCCCGTCCGTTTTTTTCCGGTTGCGGCATGCTACTTAGCATGCGCAGTGGAAAAAACCGCATGCGGCGAGCGCATGCGTTTTTTCCGCATCGCGCCGCATCCGGCCTCCATAGGTATGCATTGAAAAATGCACCGCAGCGGACGGATGCGGCGCGATGCGGTGTTTTTTGCCGGAGCAAAAAACGTTGCAGGGAACGTTCGATCCGGCCGCGGCATCGGCTAAATCTGCCGCATGCGGCAAAAACCGGACCGAACGCAAGCCCCTGCGGCACAATACGGCACTAATGCAAGTCTATGCAAAAAAACCCGCAACCGGCGTTACAAAAGCCGGTTGCGGTTTTTCTGCAGAACGCCGTATTGTGCCGCAGAGCAAAAATCCGGATGTGTGAAAGTAGCCTCACAGAAACGGACGAGATATGCACCGAATGCATCACTGAGCGCTGTGCTGTAAGGGACGCCATGTAAAGCCTCTCTCTTGAGACTGACCACCATATTCTCCTGCAAAGGGATACATTTGCTTGTTATGTAGTCCCCCAGCCTCATTTTAGATCAGTGCTAGCAAATTCCCTAGAGAAACTATAATAAATCTTGTTCCTCAAATCTTGAGGGTTCTGGACAACACAACTAGTAACTCCTTAAACCCAGAGCTTTCAGCTCCTTTTTTGGCAAACCGCAGAATCCGGTGGAGGAATGCAATGCAGCGTAAGCCTACACACATGAATGAAATATATGGGATTTAATCCCACACACTAGGACATGTACAGCTAAGAAGCTCTGAATGGAAAGCTTACTTTCAATGACCTAGAATTTTGGATTAGTGAATCAATGTTTTTCTTTATAGCATGGATATACGCTTGTTAAATCAATGTGAATAATGGATTTCTTTCAGTTTCTGCATATTGTAGCATTGTGGGAGGAAACCATCTCTCTATCGCATATTGTACATATGATCTGTAGTACTGTGGTCTGATGCTGCTTTTGTACATGAATAGAGAGAGCTTACTTGTCTTTTGTTTCATATCTTTTTTTTTTTATTAATATTACTATATATAATATTAATATATTTAAAATAAATCAGACTCAAATAACAGAAAATCAAACAAGATGCGGTATTTATTACATCTTTCTGATGGAGCCCAGTTTGAGCTGCTGGACTGGCTGAATGTATTCTGCAGCCCTGTATGGAGAATACATTTATTCACCCCATCTCTTGGGAACCTTACACACTAACTTCCTACATCTTTTTTTTCCTCTTACTCAAGCACTCTTCAACATGACAAATCTTTTGGAATGATTTTTGCATGTATTTTGTCTTTAAAAAGAAATAAAAAAATCTTTATTTTTATATAGCGCTAACATATTCCGCAGCGCTTTACATACATCAGGAACACTGTCCCCATTGGGGCTCACAATCTAAATTCCCTATCTGTATGTTTCTGGAGTGGGAGGAAACCGGAGAACCCATAGGAAACCCACGCAAACACAGGGAGAACATACAAACTCCTTGCAGATGGTGTCCTTGGTGGGATTTGAACCCAGGACGCCAGCGCTGCAAGACTGCAATGCTAACCACTGAGCCACCGTGCTGTCACCTTTACTTCTTCATTTGTTGTTTACTTGCTATCTGTTATCCAGTAGGGTTGGGGCTACACTCGACAGCATTTTTCAGACATGTTGCAGAAACCGACGCTCTACTTGTTTTCAGCTTACTGCCGCAACTATTTTACAGCTCAGATTTTGCTGTAAAAAAAAAGCCAAGTTGCATGGATGTCACAGTTGACACAGTGGCTTGCAAAAAAGTCTATTGCAAGTGCGTTGCGTGCAGTTTGCAACAAGTGACAGAAAATCCAATACATTTGGAAATGTTGCACTCAATATAATTCACAGATTGCAAATGCAACACCGCGATCTGTGTCATTCGACACCTGTAACCCCAGCCTACAATCGTCATGCGGTATTTTGCTCTAAACTTGCCAATGTCATGGCGGCATCTGACGCTGTTCACATTGTAGAATCTAACACTCTACACCAGGGGTCTCAAACTCGGCTGGGTGTATGGGCCGCACAGAGGAAAAAAATAATTTGGGGGGCCGCATTCTTTGCGGGACAAAGTGACATTTTTATTGGTACCATATATTTTTTTACACTCCTTTGGATCACTGATTTTCAACATTTTTCACTTGTTTATTATAACAAATGTGCACATTCTTTGGTTAAATATAAAAAAAAAAAAAATGATGGTAAAAAAAGTCATGCCTTATTTTGTTTTGTTTTTTTACATTTTATCCCTTTCTTGTAACTAATAGTGTTACAATTATCACTATATAGGAATTTTGGCCAACATAAATAGTAATGTTCCCCATCCTATAGTAATGTGCCCACCTTGTCCCCATCCTATAGTAATGACCCCAGCCTTGTCCCTATTCTAATGTCCCCATCTAATAGTATTATGCCCATCCTTGTAATGTCCCCATCTTTTAGTAATGTGCCCACCTTGTCCCCATCCTATAGACTTGTGCCCACCTTCTCCCCATCCTATAGACATGTGCCTACCTTGTCCCTATTCTATAGACATGTGCCCACCTTGTCCCTATTCTATAGACATGTGCCCACCTTGTCCCCATCCTATAGACATGTGCCCACCTTGTCCCTATTCTATAGTAAGGTGCCCACCTTGTCCCTATCCTATAGTCATGTGCCCACCTTGTCCCTATTCTATAGACATGTTCCCACCTTGTCCCCATCCTATAGACATGTGCCCACCTTGTCCCCATCCTATAGACATGTGCCCACCTTGTCCCTATTCTATAGTAATGTGCCCACCTTGTCCCCATCCTATAGACATGTGCCCACCTTGTCCCCATCCTATAGACATGTGCCCACCTTGTCCCTATTCTATAGTAAGGTGCCCACCTTGTCCCTATTCTATAGACATGTGCCCACCTTGTCCCCATCCTATAGACATGTGCCCACCTTGTCCCTATTCTATAGTAAGGTGCCCACCTTGTCCCTATCCTATAGTCATGTGCCCACCTTGTCCCTATTCTATAGTCATGTGCCCACCTTGTCCCTATCCTATAGTCATGTGCCCACCTTGTCCCTATTCTATAGTCATGTGCCCACCTTCTCCCCATCCTATAGACATGTGCCTACCTTGTCCCCATCCTTTAGACATGTGCCCACCTTGTCCCTATTCTATAGTAAGGTGCCCACCTTGTCCCTTGTGGCAGCGGGTGAAAGGGGGCGCTATAATTTACCGATGGCTCTCGGCTTCCTTCCTTCCACCCACAGACGCCGGAGTGAAGGTGAGGGGGCGGTCCCCGACCCCAGATCCACAGTGATTGGACAGATCAGTCACAAGGCCAGTCTCTCCAATCAGAGCTGGGGGCGGGTGAAACAGAGGTCACCCAGCTCCAGCCAATGATCGGTGCTACAGCTGCACTGATCAGGGCTGGATTTGAATGTTACAGCCAATCATTACAGCCAATCACAGCCTCCGTAGGTCCGGGGAGGAGACACCACCCCTCCTGAGGTCCCCTCCTCCCCGAATCTAAGGTATTTGCTATTGGCAATGCAAACGGCGATCGCAGCCACCGGGACTGCGATTTCGCCATGACGTACTGGGTATGTCATGGGTCCTTAAGTACCAGGGAGCCATAACATACCGAGTACGTCATAGGTCGCTAAGGGGTTAATGTGCCGTCCTTCACATACACAAAAAATAAACAAACACCATTCTTCTCACCTGTCTCGCGCTCCCTCGGCTCCTCACCTCTGCTTCTCGCTGTCTGCAGGCCGTGCCCCGGTGACTGCCCCTGGCAGCAATTTATGTCAGATGAGTGTTTTTCCGGCGCTGCGCGCGCACAGTCCTTGATTCTGAGAGCGCAGCGCCGGCAAAACACTCATCTAACAAAGTGCAGAGAGTGGGTGCGGCCCCTGCACCGGCTGCGATAGTGACCAGGGGCACGGGCCTCGGGCCGCACAAAGCAGCCTGACGGGCCGCATGCGGCCCGCGGCCCGCGTGTTAGAGACCCCTGCTCTACACTATGCTTTCTCTGGTGCTTCTGAGGTGCACAGACAGGCTCAAGCATTGACCAGTTATGTGCTCATTAGTGATTGGGCTTTCAGGAGTTATTTTCTGCTAACCTGCTGCTTACCTCTTGGATAAAATGTTGTGTGAAACCTATCACAGTTACTCCCTGACTTTTTAAGATGTTGGAGCCTGTCTTCCCATGCTGACTATAGCTTTTGCTAAACCGGTCCATATGCTGTTGTGTTCCAGTTGCTGGTGATTTATTGCCTGCTAATTGGTATGCTGTGGAAATCCTCTCACCATCTGGTTATTTCCTCCCTGCTTTTTATTTCCTCATTACGTATTGTCTTATATCTCTGTGTGTGTTGGCTATGTGAAAGAGTTTTAGTTTCCCCGTTTGTCCATATCTTTGGATTCAACCACTCCTGTCCCAGTCCTCTCCTGGGTTGGGGTAGAGGTGGTATTAGATTAGGGCTGGCCCAGAGCAGGGCAAGGAAGGTGGCCCAGACATAGTCACAATTAAACGTATCTCTGGGAGGAGGGACAGCTAGGGCCCCCTACCCTGAGGGTCAGCCTAGGAGCTTGGGTCCCCTGTTATCCCTTCACACCCCATGCTAAAATATACACTTAGTATATTATTGGGCACACCCAACTTCCTGAATGTCACCGACAGATGGAGGAAGCTCTCTGTCATGTTGGTACAACAGTGGTCCGAGTGAGGGAGCCTGAACTTGGGGCAACAATGCATTATTCATTAGCAAATTTTATTAATTTACATTTGGACATCGATCAAAGAACTTTCTATGTCACTGGAGTTTCCAAGCACAATATGATCTGTGTCTTATTACAGTATATGTAGAGGAAGAAGACGTTAAGTGGACAATTTAGTTATTAATGTTCTTTTTACCTGTCTGACAATCTCTGATATTTGCAAAAAGCCATGAATTCATTCTCTCTTCCATTCACGGTAATTATTTTCTGATTAACCTTTAGTGGCTGTAAGAAAGTGCGGTAAAGGGTTTACCTGCAAAAGAATAAGAATGAACCAACCCCATTCTCTGGACTGTCAGGATCACAACAACCTGCGCCCCCCCTCCCCCCCAATCAAGTCTGAGAGCTTTGTATGGCAAATTTTAGTCTTGGTTTTATTCATTACAAATCCAAGTTGCGCTTTATTTGCTTGCAAATGAGTTTACTTCTGAATTTTGTATTTTCCGTAAAAGAATATGATTAAATGACATCTAATCCTCCCTGACAGCGCAGCATTTTATGGATCAGGTCAGTGTGACGTCTGGATGTCGGTGCCTGTCTAATGTATGAGTAATTATGAGCAGATGGAAATAATTTGTCTTCAGGTTCTGCCTTTTTTGTTAAAATAAATGTGCAGCTTTGGGTATTTTGCGCTCCCTTCTGTGTTGTTGATGATGCCATTCCTTCTGTTCTGGAAAAGTGTGCCAACGGTACAGCCGTTCTTGTCTTTGGCATGAAATTCCCCTACCCTCCTACTGAACTTTACAGATGAACACCTGGTATCGAATAACATAAGCTGTAAAAGAGCTCTTAAAGCAATTGTTGTGTTCCTTCTGTGTATAACCTATTGGCAGGTCTCGGAGGTGAGTGGGCGTAGAAGTGTAGGCGTTCACAAACGGATCAGTTGTCAGGGTAGAGTAGGAACTATATGGCGTGTTCTGTATGAGAACCAATATTTGCCTGTATATACATTTATGTAGAAAGTTTACTAAGACTTTATATAAAGTTTTTACTCCCAGTTTGGCTTGATCCTTTTATGTGGAAGATCTGAGATTCAGATTGTATTTATGTATACGGGGTTTAGGCAGCTAGAGTTGAACATTATATACTAGAATGTGGCTATAATATCCAGCCGTTGTAAAGCAGCTTGTGGTTTTGATTGATAAGTGACGATGTTGGGTCTTAGGATCTTCAGAACAAGAGCATTTCTGTTGGGACCGGAGCTCCCTGATGGTCGTGATCATTTGCACAGATGTTAGATTGTTTGGTAATGTGCGGTTCTCAGTATAGCTCAGCAGTGTTAACTTGAGAGCGCTGACAGTCACACCCCAGCCAAGATCTCCGGCCAGGTCAGATCAGCAATGTAGGAAACGTCTGGCTAGATATAATTTGCTATATTACTTAAGGATTTGAAATCCTGGCCAGCCAGTTCTCTGAGCCAATTATATGTCATCTCCTGAGTATAACTCCCACGCAAGGAACGGAACAGAGAAGCAGTTTATTAGGCGACACCTCAATAGAGGGACGCCAGGTCCCACTAGGGTAAACCTTCTCACTGTAGTAACTTTACTGCTGGTTTGGTTTTTCAATAAAACGTTCCACATGCTAATACCCGGGCTCCTGCATTAGCAGATTGATTATATACTTACCCCTGCACATGGCATATACACGCTGCCGAATGATGGGCACGCAGTGGAGGTGGACTCTCCACACAAAGAGTCAGGTCATGGCTGAGGTGCCGGTGGTGTACACTGCTGCCTGCCAGGAGAGCTCGGGTTATTTTTTCCTCTTTGTGGTGGCACTGGAGGTCCTGGCATAGTATTAGCGAGGCCTCAGACTTTCCTGGCTCCTAAACTCAAGTACACATTAACACGACTTACGTGTGAATGGAATATTTTTCACATAATCCCTAGAATGTCTTCTACCAACTTGTTTTCTTTCTTTTTTTATACAGGTTTTGCTCTATTTACTTAACTTCTTGTCATGTGCCTCTTATTTATGTTTAACTTTTTTTTTTTAACTTTTCTATATTGAGTTAATGTCTAAAAGCTATAAAATCAGCACAGTGTGAACTCAGCGGGGTATATTGTGGATCAGTCACATATGTAATACTGTTACTTTGAAAATGAATTTTAAAGCAAAACATTTCTGTTGACTCCATAGTTCTGATGCAAGTGCAGGTAGGGGAGCATCCTGAAATACTTTTAGGCTCTGTGCCCACGTGTGCGTATTGCACTGCAGCGTAACTGCGTGCGTCCTATCTATGTGTCACGCTCCCCGGGTCCTTGGCTCCCCTCCCCGGGTCCTCTGCTCCGCTCCCCGGGTCCTCAGCCCCGCTCCCCGGCTCACCTGCCACGCTCCCCGGGTCCTTGGCTCCGGTGCCCGTCCTTCCCAGGCCCCCTGGTCTCCGATCGCGGCGCCCGACGGCTTCCCAGGCCCTGGCCGGCTCCCCTGCGTCCTCTTCTCAGCCTCCTTCCCTGGCTTCTGGCACCCGGGCTGCGCGCATGCGCATTAGGGCGCGCGCGCGGTCACTGACCCTTTCTTAAAGGGCCAGCGTCCATTAACAGGAAATGAGGCTAAACAGGTACAGGGTATAAAGGGGTGTATTGTCCAAGAGGGCGGGGCCTGATCTTCGTTTTTTCCAAGCTAGGAGTCAGGTCTCCTTGTGTCTTCGTGCCATACTCACGTATCTCTCTTCTAGAGCTGATCCTGCCTCGCCATCCGGTCCTGCTGAATCCCGAACCCCGCACACTGTCCGTCTGCCATCTGACAGTCCGTACCATCTCGGATCCCTGCGGTGACCCGTCATCTCGCTCCAAAGGTTCCGGACCCCGCCTGACATCACCTCGGCTTCCGAACCTGAGCTACGTCACCCGGACTACCATCTGTGACTCCGTGGTCCCAGGGACTTCTTCGTTACACTCACTGGCACGGACTGTTCTACTGCCCATAGTGCTTCAGCTACCGGACTCCTTACCACCATCTTAGAGTTCGGCCCAGTGGATCCACCTCCTGGGTCAGCCCGACCGCCTGGCCCTGACAGTATGAAGATTGTGCATAATCCATGCGCACGTTGCGTTTTAGAACGCAGTGATTTTCATGCTGCCAAATCGCTGCGTTCTAAAAAGCAACATGTCACTTATTCCGTGTGCTTTGGATGCAGGTCCTGCTCTGTCTATGGTGGGGGCTGCATCCAGAGCGCATGAAATCGGCTTTTTCTGCAGCGATTTGAAGTGCACATGTGCTGTTCAAATCGCTGCAGAAATATCTGCAGGAACAGGACGCAACGTGGGCACATAGCCTTATGTTAAAAATGTAGTGACAAACAGCTGGGGGTCACACAGACATCCCACCGCTGCCACCAATATGTGACAATATCGAACCTCGCAGCTCTACCTTGACGTCTCTAATACGTCGGAGCCACACGATACAGCCTTGTCACTTCCGCCAACACGTGACATTCCGCGCCCTCAGGAGTACGTAACCTCAGCTTGGCGCAGTGTTAGGGTATATGCCCACGATCAGGACTCACTGCGAGTCTCCTCCGCAGGAGGATGCAGGAGTCCGCAGCTGCTTGTAACCATGATCAAAAAACAAGCACAGTGGGCACGGGATTTCAAGACATCCCATCCACTATGCTTGTACTGTACAATGCAGCATTTTGGACGCACCTGAACGCAGCAAACACTAAATCGTGGGCACGCACCCTTACACTGACACCCCTTGTCCACACAGGCACAGGGAAGCATGGGAAGGGCGACAGGTCCCCTTTGAAGCTCCTCTGAAACTAGCAATCACCTGCCCATTCCCCTAGCTATATTACTTTTGTCACCAGGGGGTCTTGCTGTAGTCAGGGGCTTCAGCCTTCTCATGATTAACTTTCACCCTCTACCATTTGTTCCAGAATGGAGGTATTAGATTTCTATCCTGAGTATGGTGACCTCTTGGTGCAGGTCAGGATGTGTGGAAATATGTATGATTGGCAGGTGACTGGCTGTATAGACATGCCATGTTCCTCACAGTAGTATTATCAGTAGGTGTAGATATAATAGACTTTACACTGCAGTTCAAAGAGAAGATGATAATCAAATGGCACATTGACTATGAGTGCACAACTAAAGGTGCCACATATATACTGCTCAAAAAAAAAATGGTGCATTAGAGAGGCAGCAGCAAGACAACCCCAAAAGGGGAATAGTTTTGAAAGTGGTGGCCATAGACATATCTACATATCCTGCATGACTGATACTTTTCTAGGTTTGCCTTTTACTTTTGTCCTTGTCTTTACTAGTAGCATTAGACAGTAGATGCAGCCCATTCAGGTTGCTCTGGTAGTTCAGCTCCTCCAGAATGGTACATCCATATGTGAGAAGAAGTAAAGAGTGGACCCAGCACCACAATCCAGTATATTAAAGGGCATAAGGGCATCTTACTCGTTTCGGACAATAAGTAAAAACAAGTCCTTAATCATGTTTTTACTTATTGTCTGAAACGCGTAAGCTGCCCTTATGCGTGTTTCTGTCAAGTTTTGGATCCGTTGGATTTTTTAATACCTAATAAATTTTTGATATTTTAATATACTGGACTGTGGTGCTGGGTCCACTCTTCACTTCTTCTCAGCTATATACCAACCTGGCCGGCCTGGAGGACCACGAGCACCTGCAAGTCCTGGAGCGCAGTTGCCTATGGTAAGCTGAAGTCTCATTACCTTTTTTCTTACATCCATATGTGCCATCCCAAGGTTTCCTGTGGCTTCCAGCATAGTCTCAAGAGCATGGAGTAGATAACATGACATGGGCCATGACACGAGAAGAGAACGAGCTTGGCAACTAAGTTGGTTTCTGGGGAGGAACAGAAGCATGAATGTTATGCTGCTTGCAACATCTTCCAGCGTGACTGGTTTGGTGGTGGGTCAGTGATGGTCTGGGGAGGCAATTCCTTGTAGGGTTGCAAAAACCTCACAGTGATAGTTAACAGTACTGTGACAGCTGTTACTTACCTAGATTAAATCCATTGAAGCCATTGTTAGACTGTAAACTGGTGCAGTGGATATGGACAACCTCATTCCATCCTCATGTGGTCAGAGTGTAGACAGTTCCTGGATGATGGAGATATCGCTGCCATTACCTCTCCTTCACATTTCAAAGACCTGAATCTAATTGAAAACCTCTAAGACTTTATATATCAGTCCGCCCAAGACCAAAAAATAGCACCACAAACTCCAGTATGTCCCTGATGCCCTGATCCATGTCTGGAAGGAGAGCTGCCATGACACCATCCTCATAAGCTCCCCAGAATACCTATAGCAGCCAAAAAAAAGTGCTCTACTCCTTAACAATGATACCTTACATACATAAGAGTATAGTATAGAAGCCAATTAACGCACTTAATTACCTCCTATACTCTTATGTATGTAAGGTCTCATGAGCTCACCAGACTGATGACATGGCAGGAACACTCACTCCTGTGATAACACAGACAGAGAAATGTGTTACTTCAGAAAGCCGCAGCTGTGAACATACACTGTGATGTCTGTATACTCACTTATCACTAGTGACTTGTGCTTCCTCCCCTGACCAGTTGCTGTGATATTTTGCCAACCATGAATCAGAGCAGCTCGGCATGGTCAGACACAGCGAATAAGACAGAACAGCAGACACATAAGATTACATCTGAGCACAGGAACATTATTTTTAGCAACTTTAACTGTGGAACTTAATAATATTCCAAGATCTAATAAATAAAATGTACATTGTTCAACCCCTTTAAGTGTTCTCTTAAAGCACAACCACCACTTTCAACAGAAAAGTGATTATAGTGCACGACTGCGGTATAATTATTTTTCTTAATCACTCATATAGAGGTGGTGTATGCACAGCACAGCCTGGTCTAGGTGCGTGCTGCAGGTTACGCTATGCTTGGCATAGGTTTTCTCCTACAATCTTCAGTGAGAAAGCGAGCGTCATGGCGTCTTCAGTATAGTAGCGAGTGTCTTAGAACCTTACGTCGCTCCTTCCATCTCTTATATTGGTTGCTGAGAGTGCGGAGCAGGGCTGTGCTCAGTGAAGCCGGCAGCCCTGACTTCAGATGGTCCGTGCTGCAGGTAAACCGCAAAAAGATCTATCATTTAGAAAACTCCTGCAGAGTCTTTCACTATAATAAGAATAATCATGTTTCTGTGGAAAATGGAGGTACGCTTTACATTTCTGAGCAGAGTGCATTGGATGCCAGTATGTTGGTACAAGCCAGACCACAGCGCTCCATTCACTGTAGTGGTTGTTCCCAGGTACTGCAGCTCTTATTCATTACAATAGAGACTGAGCTGCAGGATCAGAGTATGGCCGCCACACTGTGAATGGGGCTGTTCAGGAGCTGAAAACAGCGGATCAGCGTTGATGCCAGACTGATGACTTCTCTTACGGATAGGTCATCAATATACTGAGCTTGGAAAGCCCCCATAAGGGACTCTGAGCACAGAATGACTGTTCAAACCATGCACATACACTCGGTGCAGCCTGCCGTGGCCCAACTTTTAAATGTACCTTCCCATCGGCTTGTTTCCCATCTATGGGGCTTAAAAGTGGGGGCATTTGGATTTGGGAGTGCAGATTTCACTGGATTGTGCTACCGGTATTATGGACACCCCCTATTTTTACTTAGTCACTGTATGATTCTTCAACTTTTATTCCTCTGTTCACTGTTCTAATGTACTGCAATTCACATGCATTGCTGCGTGCTGTCATGGCAACAATCGTCCGCCCGTATTCACATTACAGGGATGCCAAAAGAGGAACCCCCTACCCTCTTCTAACCACCTAAACACTGCCATTACTATTGATTGCGGTATTTAGGGGGTTAAACCAGCCCTGTTTGTTACAGAAGGAGCTTAGCTGTCAGTTAAGCCAAACTCCCTGCAGCGATTTTGCAGGCTCAGGTCCTGTGCCTCATAATAATAATATAATAATAATATTTATTCATTTATATAGCGCTGTTAGTTCCACAGCACTTTACATACAATGGCAACTCTGTCCCCATTGGGGCTCACAATCTAGGTTCCCTATGAGTATGTTTTTGCAGTATGGGAGGAAACCGGAGAACCCGGAGGAAACCCACGCATACACAGGGAGAACATACAAACTCCCTGCAGATGGTGTCCTTGGTGGGATTTGAATCCAGGACTCTAGTGCTGCAAGACTACAGTGCTAACCACTGAGCCACCGTGCCATACCATCATGTAGCATTACATCCATTTGCGGGAACGCCGGTACATCATATGTGTGGATTGAGTTAGAGGAACATGTTTTTACTATGTAATCTGAGAGCAGCATGGTGTAGGGGTTGAGACCCTGATTCCAGCGATGTCACTTGCTGGAGTGCATGATGTAATTTTCATTTAATCACAGTTTTTGCAGATCTACCAGTTCTCTAAGGCTATGTGCCCACGGGACTCTGTATCTGCGGATTTTTCTGCATCAAAATCCGCAGCTTTCCCCCGGAATCCGCACCTTTTCATAGGTGCAGATTTGACGCGGATTTTGTTGCGGATTTTGCGTTTTGTTTTTTTTTTTGTTTTGTTTTTTTTACATTCAATTGAATAGGCAAAATCCACACGAAAATCCGCAACAATAATTGACATGCTGCAGATTTTTCTGCACGAAAATCCGCACGATTTCCGCTGCGGAAAAATCCGCAGCGTGGGCACAGCATTTCCCAAATGCCATAGAAATGGCTGGGGAGTAGCTGTGCTGTAGATTTCTGGAAAATCCGCGGCTTTTCCGCGAGAAATCCGCGGCAAAATCCGTGAATTTTCCGCAGCGTGGACACATAGCCTAAATGTTAAGCTTTATCTGTCTCCGCCCACACCACTGATTAGCATCTTCCTGTGTACAATGCACATTGACAGCAAGCTGCTAATCAGTGGTGCGGCCGGGGTTACATAGCAGGTGACTGGGCGACATGATGCACGTTGGCACTGATTCATCATTGTGTGATTTTTTTTTGTGACTTTTTGCATAGAGTTACAAAAACAGTTTGACAGGAAAAAAGACTATTTTTGAATTTGCACCAAATTCATGAATCACGTGCACCATTTTGAAGAATCTGCTGGAAAAAAACTGTCAACTATTTCCACCACACAAAAAGGAAAGTGACTGTAAAAAAGGCAACAGATGAATCGGGTCCATAATCCTGTAATGATAATCTCCTCCTGATTAAAAACTGATTTTATTGAAACGGCATCACACAGCCCAAAAAGTGACACATCGCTGGAATCAGGCTACCCCTACGTTGCAGTTCTCGGCTTATATGGCGAAAACCAGATGACTAATTTTAATGGTTCCAGTCACTGTGCATAAATGTGCTGCTTCTATTATAGCCAATGCTTCCAGACAGAACCCTCTGCTGTGTCCAGTGCTTTATGAGGACATCCACCTTGTTAACATGTTGCTTCTAAGTAATTTAGAGGCAGGCTGTCCAAATGGAAATGTGTGCCACTGGAATAAGCATCCTAATGTCCTCTTCCTAAAAGCCGTATGTGTCCAGCTGCTATATAACAATATGTCTTCTTCCCACGCAGAACAGATGCAGACTGTCCGCAGCAAATCCCTATAGTGGCCGATATGTCAAGCACTTATCACTCGCCTCAAGCACATGGTTTTCACACTATATAAATGCGTATCATTTAGAAAATGTCCACCATTGTCTTGATGTGATGTTATTTTGTAGTATTAGCAGGTTCTAGGGGATGTCCAGTCACAACTTAGAGGAGTATTATTATCTCCAAGATCCTATCCTGATATGCAATATTAGCACATAATTCCAATTAGAAATGTAGTATAGTGTTGCTGATATAGCCATGTTTCTTACCTCATGTGCAGGGCATTGCAGCTTAGGTATCTATAGTTACTTCCACTCGTATAGTGACAGTTAGTTGCTTGTGGTCATAACCATGGATACCTAAGCTGCAATTCCATGTTCATGATGTATGTAGGGTTACGACCACTCGTATAGTGACAGTTAATTAGTTGCTCGTGGTCGGAACCATGGATACCTGAGCTGCAATGCCCGCACATGAGGTATCTATGGTTACGTCCACTCATATAGTGACAGGTAATTAGTTGCTCATGGTCATAGCCATGGATATGAGTGTGCAACGGCTTGTGAGCTTCTCCTCACTCTCCCTCACCACTTGTACACCCCCCCCCCATATGAAAAAATAAAATACCGCATTTTGGATGTCGATGAGTGCCGCCTGTCTCTACTTTTCTCTGGGTTGATAACCATGGATACCTCAGCTGCAATGCTCTGCACATGAGGTGAGAAATGTAGTATAGTTCTCTTGATTAGCTGTGACACTTACCTCATGTGCAGGGCATTACAGTAGCTTAGATAACAATGGTTACGACCACGAGCATCTAACTAACCGACTTACTGTCAATATATGAGTGGTCGTACTCGTAACCACTGATACCTAAGCTGCAATGCCCTGCACATGAGGTAAGAGACATGACTATATCAGGAGAACTATACTACATTTCTAATTGGAGGCATTTGCTAATATTATTATTGCTACACCTACTACATATTGTGATAGGATATTTGAGATGGGAATACCCCTTTAAGTCCATCTATTCTAGACCCTCCAATCACCATATTTTATATTTTTAGGAAAAATGTCTCCAGAACATAAACATCTACAGTGAAAACAAAGGAAAATAAAAGATGTAAAGTCCATGTGTAAAAGTAAAAAGTAAAGAACTAACTTTTATTGTACTTTATGTTTCCCCAGTGGACGAGCACCTCGACATTTCACGGCAGTGGGATGATGGACACAACATGACTTAGGCTACTTTCACACTTGCGTTGGATGGCTTCCGTTGTTATCCGCAGCCTTGAGGAATTACGGTAACCGTTGCAGGAAACCATTATATTCCTCATAGACTTCTATTAGCTACGGATAGCAACGGATGGTCTTGCGTTGCATCCGCTGCATGACGCAGCGTCGTTATTTTGATGCTGCGTCGGGCGGAGGGAACGCTGCTTGAAACGTTTTTTGAGCAGCGCAATCCGTAGAATTTCACTGCGCATGCTCTCTCTGGCTCCAACCAGAGTAAACATCGGGTTACTAAACAATGCGCTTTCCCTAGTTACCCGATATTTACCCTGGCTACGGGTGCAGGGAGCCCGACACTTTCCTGCTCGCCTCCGCCCCCTCCCGCCCTTCACTCCACGTGTACACACGCACGCACACACTCACACTCACCTGTCCCCAGCCTTGCATTCCTCGCTGCACTGACGTCCTCAGTGCCATGGTCCCGCTCGGCTGCACAAACCCCGCAATCCGCCCCCGCACTCCGCCACCCTCACACATTCTCGGCGGTCGAATGATCAGCTCATCACCCGGCGACCGGCTGCTGTGAGCGATCAGCTGATCACCCGGCGACCGGCTGCTGTGAGCGATCAGCTGATCACCCGGCGACCGGCTGCTGTGAGCGATCAGCTGATTGTTCACAATAGTCTGCCGCCGGTAAAACGAAAGAAGAAGAAAAAAAAATAAATAAATATTCCGTTGTTTTGTACGATCCGTTGCATCCATTGTGCCACTAAATGCAACACATCCGTTGCATGCGTCACACAACGCAATGCAACGGATGCCGTTCAACGCAAGTGTGAAACTAGCCTTACATCTTATTCCATTGATGACTGTGTCCATTCCTATTTGGGGTTATAACACTCCTTACAATTGCATTATTTATAATGACATTCTTTATACTTATTGTCTTTCTATAATATTTATTTCCACGCTCAGGATTGGCAATACAGAGGTCAGAGGAAACCTGTCCTTGGATTTGTCCCACGTGAAATTTCCGGTTGTGGGCAATAAACGTGAAACCAAATAGCAGAGCGGAGATCTGGCAGTGCGCTTGTTTCTCTGGATATTTCTCGGCTTTCACTGTCGGGATGTAGATGGAAGTTAGCGCAGTGAAATATTGGCAGTGCCACTGGCCTCCTGCGCCTACAAATAAAATGCCTCCTCCCACGGGAATTGTTTTGAACTCATTTTACTTCCAAATAGCAACAATTCTCCGCACTGTGCTACACTAATTATTGCAGCACATTCCGGATGTAGAGGAAATCTCATTTTGGGCCCAAGGACAATTTTTCTTAACTCCTTCTACGTTCACCTGGACTTGTTCTCTTGGCAAAATAGACAGTGCCATCAACTTGTGTCATTAGCTGCTTCTAGCCGGGGATGAGTTCATTTCGGTGATCTGATTTAATTTTATTTTTTTCATGATTTTAATGAAAAAAAAACCTACAGATTTAGCTTAAAAAAATGAATGAATTTCCAGTAGGTGAGAACAGATCCACCCCTACAGGGGGCTTTATGGTTCACACAAGTGTTAGGAATTCTATTTTTCTCTTCTACTATAGGAACAGAAAAAATACTAATTCAAGAGGGAAATCGATCCATCACATTGACAGGATTTTCACTATAGTTGTGCCTGTTGGGTTTCCATTTGATGTCCTGGAAATTGTAGCACAGCATACTGCACTTTTCTTTTGGCAAAAATGATTAATCCTGTGACGGAGGCACCTAGTGAAGGCTCCAACGTAGATGTGAGCAAAGCCTTAAATAGCTGTCGGATGAATGCTTGTTTGGCTGATGGCTAGTCCTCCAGACCCCCACTGTACACTCGACAGCTGTGCATGTGGTCCAGGACGCCCTGCTGAAATCAGTCAGTTTGGCCAAAATGAATATAATGTGTAGGGCCATATTTAGTGTCACAAGCATATAGTTTTAACACCCCCATAAACATAAAGCCCGCTTTACACGTTGCAATTTCGCATACGATAGCGTATGCAATTTGCAACTCCCCCATCGTATGTGCGGCACGTTCAATTTGTTGAACGTGCCGCACACACGATTAAACCCCGTCACACGTACTTACCTTCCATACGACCTCGCTGTGGGCGGCGAACGTCCACTTCCTGGAATGGGAGGGACGTTTGGCGTCAAAGCGACGTCACATGGCAGCGGCCAATAGAAGCGGAGGTGGGCGGGACATAAACATCCCGCCCACCTCCTTCCTTCTGCATTATCGGCGGCAGCCGTGCGAGGCAGGTAAGTTCAATGTTCCCAGGGTGTCACACACTGCGATGTGTGCTGCCACAGGAGCATTGAACAACCTCACGTGCAATTCTAGAGAAAGGTACGATGTGTATGTGATGAACGTTTTAACGTTCAATCGCAATCGCACGTACCTGTCACACACTGCAATGTAACTTATAATGCCGGATGTGCGTCACTTACGACGTGACCCCGCCGACACATCGTAAGATACATTGCAGCGTGTAAAGCGGGCTTTAGACTTATATCGACTGAACCCGCTGATATCGACTGATTTGTTCGGCTGTCTAATGTGGTTCAGGGTTCCGGATAATTGATTGTTGGGTGTAAAGGATCCAGCATTATAGATGAGCAAACCCGTGGTTCGGTGTTCGGTCCAAACACAGACTTTACAAAAAAACTAGTTTGGGTGCCTTGCTCGCGGTGCTTGGGTACGCTTGGTGCTCAGCCCAGTGAGAGCTGCTTGCAGTGTTTGATCGACTCACACTGGGGGTAACAACAGCGCGATCGGATGTAGTGTGCACCAAACAAAAAAAATGGTAAAATCCTGCCCAACCGCCAACAGAAGTGCTCTGTTTATAGCTGGATGCATGTGGGTGGAGACCTGAACTGCCCAATTAGTGACTACCATTGCGGTTCAGGTCAAGTCTAGGTCCTAAATCAAACTTTATCTAAAGTCCTGCTGAACCCACCGAACTGAACTTCCACTGGTCTATGCAGCATGTCCAAACTCAAATGGCTGAATATTTTATTTCCCCAGAGATAAGATATGACTGGCTGTGGCTCTTCCATATAGAAAACAGGCACGCTGAGCAGAGCGAGCGTTCCTGTGTATGGGAGAACCCACTAAACAACATCACAACATTGTTTAGCCGACAGACATCTAATGTGTATTGCAGGCTTTCAGTTTCAAGTTGTCTAAAGCTGCCAATTTCCCGACCATCTAATGTGCATTTGGCCTTCTAACTCTTCCCCGATCGATGATGTTGGAGGAGGTAAAGATCTGGTAGTTTGAATTCTACACCTGTTCACACTGGTAATAAGATAAGGTGTGTCTCCCAAAAGAAAACACACAAGTCTTTCTGAATTATATTTTAATGGGTGCACCAGTGCTCCTTCTGTGAATAATTTCATTGTGCCCAAAAAGCAGAGCCTGATCCAACTACAGCCCCTGCTATGTCTTAAGTCTTATTGGCAGATTTATGCCTCTAAAGCCTGCTTTACACCTTACGATATCACATACGATATCGTATGCGATCGTACCTGCCCCCATCGTATGTGCGGCACGTTCAATTTGTTGAACGTGTCGCACAAACGAATAACCCCCCCGTCAGACGTACTTACCCGTCCATACGACCTCGCTGTGGGCGGCGAACATCCACTTCCTGGAGTGGGAGGGACGTTCAGCGTCACATCGACGTCACACGGCAGCCGGCCAATAGAAGCGGAGGGGTGGAGATGAGCGGGACGTAAACATCCCGCCCACCTCCTTCCTTCTGCATTGCCCGCGGGAGCCGCAGGACGCAGGTAAGATCTGTTCAATATTTCCGGGGTGTCACATACTGTGATGTGTCCTACCCCGGGTACGATGAACAACCTGACGTGCAATTTTTAGGAAATTAACGACGTGCATGCGATGAACGTTTTACCGTTCAATCGCAATCGCACGTAGCTGTTACATGCTACAATGTACCTTACGATGCCGGATGTGCGTCACTTACGACGTGACCCCGCCGACACATTGTAAGATACATTGCAGCGTGTAAAGCGCCCTTAAGAGGACAAGAGGACTGATCTTTATTAAGAGATATCCATCTCTCAAAACGTATATTCACTTTGACGTCGACTTCTTAATTTTAAAGAGAGCCTGTCAGTCGATTCATGCTGGCTAAACCACGGGCAGCATGAATCAGACCCTGGCAGCACGATTTTCTGTGAAACCCAGGGGCCTGGACTAGAGAGGAGTCTAGTCCTGCACGTCCCCGGCCGGCGTCCCCCTGCTCCATTCCAGGTGATTGAGAGGAGTCTCAATACTGTGTTTTCTCGAAAACGCTGGAGCGTTTCAGAGATGGATCTACCCTGTTGCGATCATGCAGTCTGATTCATGCAGACTGTGGTTTGTGTTCCCTTTATATAAGACCCAGGATGCTGAGAATTTGTGTATTTGAGCAGACAATCGGTGCAGTGGGCTGTGCCATGGATTATCATGTTTTCAGTAAATACGTATATATCTGGGGCAGGGCTTTTCTAGATGCTGCAATTCAGAAAATTGCATCACAGAGCCATCTGCTTAATGTGCTGTAGATCCGTCAGAGGTCCCTAATCTGTTATTTCCTATAAGCAGCTATTAGGATTGTATTATGTGATAACAGTGCTGTTATGTATACACAGTATTATTTTATGTTCTTTGTGATGCTTTGATGAGAAATGTTCCATTTCACAATGCTGTGCCGTGATTTCAGCAGTAGTTCAGCACAACGGAGTGGAAATCTCATGGAGCATTTCCACTATGACGGATGTCCTACATAAATCTCTTACCACACTTGTATTTATCCTTTATTTTCAGGACAGTTTAAATTACTGGAGCAAGACCGGGATATTAAGGAGCCAGTGCAGTATTTTAACAGTGTGGAGGAGGTGGCTAAAGCTTTTCCTGAGCGGGTCTACGTCATGGAGGAAATAACATTCAACGTCAAGGTAGCCAGGACAAATATTTATCACTGCTGTAATGAAGTGGAGACGACACTTTAGGTCTTGTAATGGGATCTTGTACTGTACTTGCTTTGGTTTGAAAGATCTTTGATGTGACTCACCAGCATGACGGAAAAGAGATTTTCCTTGAATGAAAAAAAAAAGAAAAAACGAAAACTTGATCCGGTAATAGCAACATAAAGATCAGCCGTTCTCCGTAACCCAGAGCAGGGGTGGGCCATTCATTTACCTAAAGGGGACACATGAGACGTTGACTGACGTGGGGGCTGATCCAACAATCAAAATTGGAGGGGTTGTTCCCTTTCAATTACGTTTCTACCTGGCTGCAATATATGATAACACAACAAACCGTTTCTTGTTGATTTATATTAAATTACAGCTGGGGTAGAAACTTAAATGAGATTGAACAACCCCTTTAATTCTGATCATCATTATTATTGTCATAAATTAGTTTTCAAGCGTAAAAAAACCTTTCACCAGATTTTTCTCTATGAGCTGCAGTCACCACCTGTGAACTCTTATACGTATACAGCATTCTAGTATGCTGTATATAAAAGCCCAGGCCGCTCTGTAGAACGTAAAAAATACCTTTATAATACTCACCTAGGGGGCGTTCCGGCCCGATGGGTGTCACTGCTCTCGATCCGGCGCCTCCTGTATCTTGTGCGATCGCCGTCCTCCTGCCCAGCCTCTTGTGCAAGACACGTCCTGCGTCATTCACACAGAGGCCTCCATTGTGCTCCTGCGCATTTGATCTGTTCTGCGCATTTTGATCTGCCCTGCTAAGGGCACAGCAAAATACTGTAATGCGCAGGCACGAGGAAAGGTCAAAGACTGCCCGCGCATACGCACTACAGTACTTTGATCTGCCCTCAGCCGAGCAGATCATAGTGTGCATGGTGGCCTCAGTGTGAATGACACAGGACACGTCATGCATACAGGGCTGGGCAGGAGGACGGTGATCGCACAAGATGGTGGGGGCACCGGACTGAGACCAGCAACAGCCATCGAATTGGACTGCCCCCTTGGTGAGTATTATAAAGGTGTTTTTTATGTTCTACAGAGCGGTCTGGGCTCTTATATACAATATTCTAGCATGCTGTATATAAGGGCTCACTGGTGTTGGGCGCAAGTCATAAGGGAAAAACCTGGTGTAAGATGTCATTTAATCTTGAACAGCACTATGTTTGTTGACTCACTTCTAATACAGTGCCTTGAAAAAGTATTCATACTCTGTATATATTTTTTGTATTACACACACAAATGTAAATATATATTATGTCATATAACAACACAAAGTAGGAAGTATTTGGGAAGTGTAAAGGAAATGATACATGCTTTTCTAAATTTTTTAAAACTATAAATCTGAAAATTGTGATGTGGATTTGTATTTGGCCCCTGTAGTTTGATACCTCTAAGTAAAATTCTGTAACAGACATGAAAATTGCTGTTTATGGATGCTCTCAGTCCAATCTCCCAAAGTTAGAATTATTTTAAAAAGAAGAATGGGCAACAATTTCAACATCCAGCTTCTAGATGCACAAAGCTGGTAAAGACATACCCCAAAAGTAGAGTTGAGCAAATCATCAAAGATCTACCCACGGCTGTTAACCAGTTAAATCCCTCTGATGATCTCTGATTGCGAGGCGCCTATCGTGATAGCGGGGAGCCTATGGGCTGTCATGACACCTAGGGGTCAGCTGATGACCCCTGTGTCTGTCATGACCAGTTTCCTATGAACGCTGGCTGTAAGCCGGTGGTCATATGAAGTCATCATTGCTGCTGTACAAGTGCTGATGCACTGCTCTGTGCAGCACGCTCTATAGGATGATCACAGCTTCAAGAGGACTAGTAAATGCAATAAAAAGTAAGAAAAAAGATTTTAAAATTCTGAAAAAAAAATAAAAAAACAAGTTCAAATCACCAACTTTTTGTCACATTGAAAATAAAGCCATAAAAAAATACTCATATTTGCTATCCTTAAAAACATCAACTTGGGACACAAAAAAATAAACCATCACTTAGCCCCAGATCCGGAAAAATAAAACCCCTCTGGCTCTCGGAAAAAGGCTCCATTTACAAATGTCTGAATTTTTTTCCCACTATTTAAATTGAAAGAATACGATACATGTTCAGTATCTATGTACTTGTACTAAGTTGGAGAGTCATATTGCTTGGTCAGTTTTACCAAACAGTGAACAAGATAAAGAAGAAAAAAAAAAATCGTGAAATTGCACCTTTTTTGCAATTTTACAGCACTTAAAATTTTTTCCCCATTTTCCAGTAAACTGTCTGGTAAAACGAATGGTTTCATTCAAAAGTATAAATCGTCTCGCAAAAAAACAAGTCTTCATATGGCAATATTTATGGAAAAAAAAAAAAAATTAAAACGTTATGTGTCTTGGAAGAAAGTGAAGATAAAATGAAAGCACAAAAATGGAAAATCAGCGAGTTGTGATGGAGTTAAATATTTAGAAAACCACAAATATGTGCAAATAAGTACTAAACACATTTCTAAAGGTGCTATTGACTCAAATTTTTAAATGGACATCAGTAATAACCCATCCAATCCACAAAGGAAAAGAAATCAAACCATAGATGTTCATAAATTAAGTCATGTATAATAGTGAGAAATGGCACAGGGAAAAAGTATTGAACATATGAAGAAAGAGGTACAAAAAGCCATAGGAAATCAGGACACCAACTGAAATCTATAAGTAATCAGAAAGCAATCCTGCCACTTAGTGGAAAAATATCAGTTGGTTCAACTCATGGCCCATTAAAAAGGTGTCTCATTACCAAGTTGCTACACAAGAAACATCTCATAATAGGTAAAACCAGTGAGCTGTCTCAAGACCATCGCAACCTTATTGTTCAAAACTTTCTGATGGCATTGGTTACAGAAGAATTTCTATACTACTGATGGTTCCTGTGAACACTGTTGGGGCCCTAATCTGGAAGTGGAAAGAACATACACCTACGAGCAAATGGGTAATGACATACACTGACAAGCAAAAGGGTGTGTTTTGAAATTTTTACTTTCAGGCTCCATCTCACCATCCACTATAGCTTTAAGCATGAGACTACCTTCATTTTAAAGACAATCATCTTGTCTATATGACATCTTGTCTATATGACAATCATCTTGTCTACATGTGTTACATGCAGCGATATCGCTAGCGATATCACTGGTGAAAGCACACGCCCCCGTCGTTTGTGCGTCACGGGCAAATCGCTGCCCGTTGCGCACAAAATCGTTTGGAGCAGTCACACGCACTTACCTGCCTAGCGACGTCGCTGTGTCCGGCGAACCGCCTCCTTTCTAAGGGGGTGGTTCGTGTGGCGTCACTAAGCGGCCACCCAATAAAAGCGGAGGGGCGGAGATGAGCGGGACATAACATCCCGCCCTCCTCCTTCCTTCCTCATTGCCGGCAGCCGCAGGTAAGCTGTACTTCATCGCTCCCGAGGTGTCACACAGAGCGATGTGTGCTGCCTCGGGAACGACGAATAACCTGCAAGATCAACAATCAACGATTTTTTGAAAAGGAACGACGTGTCAACGATGGACGATAAGGTGAGTATTTTCCATCGTTAACGGTCGTTCCTTGCTGTCACACGCAACAACGTCGCTAACGATGCCGGATGTGCGTCACGGAATCCGTGACCTCGCCGATATATCGTTAGATACGTCGTTGCGTGTAACGGGGCCTTTTCTCATACATAAATTAGACTTGCAACTACTCTGCTCAAAACATTAAAGGGAACACTTAACCAACCGATTATACCTCCAGCTCATCACAAGGTCTATCCATACTAGTGTGACAAACATGGCAGACAAGGTGGCTCATATGCTTCCGAATAGTTAGATCCCAGATGTCAATGCAAGTTTCTTGCAACGCAGGTTATAGAAGACTGGAATGGTGGCCCAAAAAAGGGTGAAGAAGCTTCGACTTTAATTTTGTCATAAGAAGCATCAGCACAAATTTGCTTTTTGAAAAAAAAATTGTTTCAGGACCCAAACTTGACCCCGGACTCTGAACCACATTTAAGTCTAAGGGAACCGAACTTAAGTATTATTAAATGGTACTTGTAAGGGCTAGGGGGCTGAAAAGGAAGCAAAATGGTGATTAAAGCAGGACAATTTTACTTAGAGTTTTTGCATGTCTGTAAAACTGCTTCCGGGTCCGCACATTAAATCTCATGAATGTTTATTGCATCCCCTTAGCACCCTCTGACAGCGCCTGTGATTGGTTGCAGTCAGACTGCCAGCATGCCGGTGTCTGTGATTGGTCACACTAGCCGCCTGGGTCTCAAAGTGGTGTTTAAAATATAAATAATTGGAAAAATGGCAGCTGCGGGCTGCTTTTTTTAGGCTGGGGAGGCCCAATGACCATGGGCCTCCCCAGTATGAGAATACCAACCCCCAGCTTTGTGCATTATCCTGGCTATATCAAAATAGTAGGAACCCCATGAAACTTTTTTTTTTACTTATTTAAATAAATAATTTTTAAAAAGTTATACGGTCCCCCCAATTTTGATACCCAACCAAAATAAAGCTGACTGCTGGGGACTGGTATTCTCAGGATAGGGAGGACCATGTGGTGGACTGGATTGGTCCCCATAATCGCCAGACCTCAACCCAATTGAACACTTGTGGGTAAAGTTGAAGAAAAAGCTGTATACATACCAAAGTGAATCGACCAGTATTCGACAATGGGAACATGTAGTAGAGACCTGGGATTAGATCTGGGCCGAGACATGCTTGAATCTGATCGAAAGTACTCCCAGAAGGATTCGGGCAGTGTTGAAAGCTAAAGATGGATTTACTAAATACTAACATAATAATAAAAATTAAAATTTAGATTTTTAGGATCAAAACAGTAATAATGCAGTGACATGACAAGATTCTGCATAACTAATCATGTGCTAAATAGTTGCAAGTCAAATTTATGTAGCTACGGCGATTGTCTATAAAATTAAGGTAATCTCACACTCACAGTTGTAGTGGATGGTGAGATATGGAGACTGAAATTCAAAAGTTCAAAACATTGTTACTCTTTTCCACATTAGTGTCATTCACCATAAACCGTCCATGACGCAATATTTCAGACAGAGGATCTACCGAAAGACTTGGAATCAGGAAGTGCAATTGTTTCAAAGAAAATAATAATTCAACCTCTATGTTCTGTGTCCACGCACACCACTTTAGAATACATTGCTGAACCAAAAGCGTGTTCAAGTGTATTCTAAAGTTTGCTCAACAGCATTTAGACAAGCCTGTAAAATACTGGGAGAACATAGTCTGGTCACAGGAGACCAAGATTGAACTCTTTGAATGCAATAATGCACACCATATTTGGAGGCCAAAAGGCACTGCATATTTTAACATAGGGCATTAGCAAACTTCATATAACTGAAGGAAGGATGATTGGACAAATGTACCAAGACATTGTTGATAAAAATCTGCTGCCATCTCCCAGGATGATGAGGATGAAACGAGGGTGGACATTTCAGCAAGACAAAATACACAACCAAGTAAACTCACAATTGGTTTCCGAGAAAGAAAATAAATTTGGTAGAGTGGCCCAGCCAATCAATCACCTTACCTAAATCCAAAAGAAAATTAATGGAAGGAAATAAAGATCAGCGCTAATAGAAAGAGCTCAAAAAGCCATCAGGATTTGAAAAGTGTATGTCAATGATGGGCCAAAATCACACCTTAGCAATGCATGTGACTAGTTTCTCCATACAGGACGTGTCTTGAACCCAACATCACTAACTAAGGTTTTTCAATAAACTATTAAATAAATGTCAATAAGCGTGTTCAATACGTTTTCCCCCTGTAATTATAATTTATTCATTTATATAGCACTGTTAATTCCACAGCTCTTTACATACAATGGTAACACTGTCCCCATTGGGGCTCACAATCTAGAGTCCCTATCTGTATGTCTTTGGAGTGTGGGAGGAAACCGGAGACAACCCACGCAAACACGGGGAGAACATACAAACTCCTTGCAGATGGTGTCCTTGGTGGGATTTGAACCCAGGACCCCAGCAAGACTGCAGTGCTAACCACTGAACCACCGTGCCGCCCAATGTAAATTTATGTTCATCTATTGCTTGATTTCTTTGAATTTGGGAATAAGATTGGTTGTTACCAACATCTGGTAAGAAAATGTCAATAGCACATTTAGAAATATATTTACTTAGAAAATTGGTGACATGCCGAAAAGCTGCGTTTTGGATGTATTTTGAATGCAGAATGGATGATTTCTGGATGCTTGCTCTACCATAGACAGAGTGGGAAAGGCATCCAAAAAGCACAAAAGAAGTGACATGGTGTTTTTTAGAACGCATTCATTTTGTCAAAAATTTAGCATGCAAATCGCTGTGTTTTAAAACGCAACGTGCGCATGGCTAAATTCTCATAGACTTTGCTGGGGACACTGAACGCATGCGTTTACGCTGCAATTTAAAACGCTGCGTAAACGCATGACAAAATGCAACGTGCGCACATAATACATGCTGTTTTCACACACAGGCTCTGATTTGTCAAGATGTTTTTGCAGAATTCTGGCATAAAATGCTTGAAAGGTCAAAAGAACTTTGTGTAACTCGCGATTTTGCAACTATTGGCATATACTGTATAAAGCAATTTCAGCCAGCTTTACCAACTTTTTTTTTTTAAAAGTGTACTGAGCTCAGCCTGAACAGTGTGTGGCCAAGAGTCCCTGACAAGGTAATGATAAATTATGCCACGAGAGGCATAAATTACAACAGAAATGTAGCAGACCCACACTAGTGTACCTTTATGGTGGTGATGTATGGTCGTTGGAAGATGTACTAGATTTGCTTAATAGCCACACACCATTTATTCAATTTACAAAAGAAAAATAGGCCAGCTCACCAAGTGCTGCCATAGATGTGGTGATTTTTAAGATCCGCACGGAGACGCCCAGGTGAAGGCTGCGTGCACCACTTGATGTGGAAATTAAAGAAACTCCAGCGATGAGAAAAACCATCCGGTATACAGGATAAAATTTCAAGTTTATTATTATGTTTAAAATTTACATCGTGACATGAGCAAGATACCAACAAAGCTGATTGACCTACACGTTTCAGCAAAGCCTTAAGGAGGCTTTACACGCAACAAAGTCGTTGGGGGTCACAGAATTCGTGACGCACATCCAGCCTCGTTAGCGACGTCGTTGCGTGTGAAACGCACGAACGACCGCTAACGATCAAAATTACTCACCATATCATTGATCGTTGACACGTCGTTCTAATCTCAAATATCGTTGCTGTTGCAGGACGCAGGTTGTTCGTTGTTCCTGCGGCAGCACACATCACTATGTGTGACACCGCAGGAACGAGGAACAACATCGTATTTGCAGCTGCCGGCAGTGAGGAAGGAAGGAGGTCGGCGGGATGTTCCGGCCGCTCATCTCCACCCCTCCGCTTCTATTGGGCGGCCGCTTAGTGATGCCGCTGTGACGCCAAACGAACCGCCCCCTTAGAAAGGAGGCCGTTCGCCGGCCACAGCGACGTCGCTAGGCAGGTATGTGTGACGGGGACTAACGATGTTGTGCGCCATGGGCAGCGATTTGCCCATGACGCACAACCGACAGGGGCGGATGCTTTCACCAGCGACATCGCTAGCAATGTCGCTGTGTGTAAAGTGGCCTTTATTCATGGTTCCTTTATAAATGTGGAGTTTTATCCAGTAATACCAGATGGTTTTTCTGATTGTTGGAGTTTTTAATCTCTTATTCAGTTTAGCTCATTGACTGACACCAAAACACCAGTCTTAATAAATTGGGCACAAAGCTTTTTTGTATTTTGTAAAGTTTTTGTGAAGGAAGTCTAAAACCGTCAAGTAATATTTATTTTTCCCCAGCTCACTTAGGACACCGTAACGCAGCTGGATGTAATGCCTGTGCATTACGGTCTGTTATGATGGATAAGACTATTTTTGTACATGGAATATTTTTCAGAGAAAACATTTCTCTAGCCTCACACTTGGCTGAGTGCTTTTCTTTTTCATTGCTAGCTATTTTTTGTTGTGCACACCGCTTGTAAACCAGGAAGCAAACCACCATGAATAACAACCTTTAACCTGCATGATGGCCATTACATGTCACTCACTAGGTGAGATTCCTGTAGTGATCCATCCAGTTATGTAAGCCGAAATAAAGAATAGTCATAGTGAAAGAATAACAAAGCACAAAGAAATTCAAATGAGTTCTCTAAATAATAAACATTGGATGCCACCAGTTTTGCATCTGACGTCAAGGCTGCTCGGTTGCTGTCACTAAGAATTTCGGAGAACTTTCTTACAGCAAGGTAATCAGGGAACCAAAAAATTCATACTCACTCCTACACAAGTCCAGAACAGACAGCACATGATACACTTCCTATACAGATAGAAACAATACTTGTTAGGTGAACATAGACCATAGTGATGAGATGCTATAAAACAATCTATAGGTATACTATGAACCAAGACCTCTCGTTTCTTCATCTCATTTTGTGGTTGATTTTTAGATGGATAAAATGCATGTGGGAGTATATGAGTTCTGATAAATATATACAGTCCAAAACTTTCGAAATAACGAACCATAATGACATATCTCCGGGTATTAAATTGTATCATTATTGATTACTACAATTTCCCTGGAATCTATTTTGAATTGCAATAACTAGTGATGAGTGGCACCGTGGAAGTTTGGGTTTGGCCAGACTTTAGTTAAAAGTTTGGTCCGAGACCCAAACTTGATCCCGAGCCCCATATTATAAGTCAATGGGTACCCAAACTTTGGTGGTGTAAATGTTTGTTGTAAGCAAAATGGAAGTAAGAGCAAGACAATTGCGGATAAGTAATAAAAAAAAACCAATTACTTGGGTTCCCGCCTATTGTTGATAACCAACTCAGGGAAAGTAGATAACTGCGGGCTACAGCCCTCAGTTGTCAGCTTTACCTTGGCTGATTATCAAAAATAGAGGGGATCCTATGCTGACTTTTTTTATATTAAATTATTTTTAAATAGTTAAAAACAGATGGGGGCTGGTATTATCAGGCTGGAAAAGCCCATGGTAATTTGGCCCTTCCCAATTGCCCTGGTGCGGTAGCAATCTGGTTAATACTTTTGGGGTTGATGTTAGCTGTGAATTGACAGCTGGCATCAAGCCCAGGGCTTAGTAATGGATAGGTGTCTATCAGACACCCACATTGCTAACCCGGTAAGTGTAGAATTAAAAAACAAAAACAAACACACACAGGGGAAAAAATAATTAATTTGAATACACACTCCCACACACTCCTTCGTTCGTTCACCAACTTATTGAATAAAAAAATTCCTTACATTTCCAACGTAATCCAATTGGTGAATAAAAATGCCGCTGCACTCCCTTGTTCATGAGTTTATTAATTGAAAAGAAATCCTGGAAGTTCCAACATAATCCAATAGAGTTATGTCCCACGATGCCCATTAATATTCCTAGGGAGCTTCGGTCTAACAAAGTTCTCAAAACGAGGCTTGATAGGTCACTGCTGGTCAGAAACTGGTGAGAAACTTTTCACGAGCAACTGCACTTGGGAAATCGGGAAGAGCTGGGCAAAGCCCCTGAATTGGTGCATCTAATGGATGCACCACTTCTGGGGCGACTGCAGGTTGCTACTTTTAGGCTGGGAAGGGCCAAATAACCATGGACCTTCCCATTTTGATAATACCAGCCCCCCTCTGTCTGCTTTACTTTCACATGCAGTAAATCTTTTTGATTGGCTCGCTGCAGTCTTTCAACAAATTTTATTAGCGTGTGAACAGTACCTGAACTTCTAAGTCAGACAAGGTTTGAGTTTGAGACCCGGACACCCAGTTTCCGGTACGAACCCTTGAACCTTACTGTTCGGATTCTCTATCCCTAGCAATAATATTTGAATACACTGCAATACTTCTTTAAAGGATTGTCCACTACTTGGACAACCTTTTCTCATTCCTCATTAAAATTTAAAGCTTATACTGACCTTCCATGCCTGCACCGTTCCAGCGGTGTCGGCACTCATTTTCCCAGTTCTCACGTCAGGTTGTGGCGTCGCACGATCTCAGCGCCCAATCACCATCTGCTTCACTGTCCCTGCCTTCAGAAGTATGTGTGATGAACAGGAAGTGTGCTACGGGGGAACCAGCAGATTAGGACCAGGGGGTATATATCCCAATCGCCAGTCGGGGCCCACCGTGCTCCAGATGGCAATGGAGCTGCTAGCACCCTGTGGGTTAGGGGGAGACTATAGAGCTGATGACTCAGAGATAACCCAGGAGACCTGGGAACCGGTCACGTGTTTAGGGACACGTCAGACCGGACGACCGCCCAGTTAGGGTTTCGGTGGAACTAGCGCTACTCCGACCACGTGTGCAAAGAACACGTCAGGCCGGATGTTGACCAGGTAGCGTTGACCGAGAAGACCGCAGCGACAGCGCCCTGTCGGCCACGTGTGTAAGACACGACAGGCCGAGCGGTCCTCTGATTAGCGTTTCTGGTCACCACTCGACTGGCCACGTGTGTGAAGGACACGTCAGACCAGGTTGTCACACCAGTAGAATTTGACTGGGAAGCCGAGGAGGGAAATAGGGTTCACACACCCAATCCAGGAACACCGTGTTAACTCCACAGGGGTTCTGGGATACGCTGTCCGTGCGCGTAGAAGGCACAACCGGACAGGTGGCGCAGCAGGTACGCTGTCCGTGTGCGTTGAGGGCACTCTCGGACAGGTGACGCAGCAGGTATGCTGTCCGTGTGCGTAGAGGACACAACCGGACAAGTAATGCAGCAGCCGCAGCCCAGTTAACGCCACTGGACTGCTATAGCACAACTGGAACGGCAGCAAGGAAGCATGGCGCCTGACCCTGATGTGCTGAGCCACGAATCTTAGCGTGACAGGCACCGTTTGCCTAGCCCTACCTACCGCTTCCAACAAAGCTTATGCCACCATGAACTCTAAGTGAAGACTGCGCACCTCCATGTTGTCTCCAGCCCCTTTTATAACCTGGGTACGCCCCAAACCCAGGGTGGAACCACCAAGGTCCAATAGCAGAGTGCCATGTCATCAGCAACGTCACCAGCGGCCTATCTGGAACCGCCACGTCATTGATGACCTCATGGCAGCCACGCCCCAAACACTTCACCAGTCTGACGACCAACAGTGAGGTGCCAGATCATAGGGGCGGGCCTCTGCGAGCCAGTCCGGAGTGGCCACGTCATCAGGACACCCGACACCCTCTGCCTTATCAGGGCCTGCCACCTCACAGACCTGCTCAGTGAGGGCCTTACTGGACCTAGCCTCTGATGCACCAAGTGCCTGAGCATGCTCAGTAGCCTGCACAACAGACTCAGAAATCAGACTGCCTGAGCATGCTCAGAAGGCACATCCCAGAACTTAGACACAGCACGAAGTCCAAGTACCTGTGCAAAGAGGCTGTTAGGGTTGATTGTTGGAGCATGCTCAGTAGCCTGAACTGAGGACTTAAGCGGGCTTTACACGCTAAGATATATCTAACGAGATGTCGGCGGGGTCACGTAGTAAGTGATCCACATCCGGCATCGTTATTGATATAGTAGCGTGTGACAGCTGTCACGCTCCCCTTCCGCACTCCCCGGCTCCCCTGCCGCGCTCCCCGGCTCCCCTGCCACGCTCCTCGGCTCTTTTGCAAGGCGTCCCCCGCTCCACGGCCTCCATGCATACTCACCTGCGTCCTCCAGGCAACCCGATCCTCGGTCCCGGCGCCCATCTGCGATGCTGAGCGCTCCTGCCTCCTGTGCACCGCTCCCTGCTCTGGCTTCTGGCACCCGGGCCTTGCGCATGCGCATTAGGTCGCGCGCGCGGTCATTGACCCTCTCTTAAAGGGCCAGCGTCCTCCAACAGGATATTGAAGATTCAGGTGCAGGGTATATAGGGGGTTCCTTTCCAAGTGGGCGGGGCCTGTTCTTCGTGTTTTACTAAGCTAGGAGTCAGGTCTCCTTGTGTCTTCTGGTATACTTACTGTCACGGCCGGGCGGTCGGGTAGACCCAGGAGGTGGATCCACTGGACCGGACTCTAAGATGGTGGTAAGGAGTCCGGCAGCTGAAGCACTGAAGGGCGGCAGAACAGTCCGTGCAAGTGAGGGCAGCGGAGGAGTCCCTGGGACCACGGAGTCACAGATGGTGGTACTGGTGACGTAGCTCAGGTTCGGAAGCCGAGATGATAGTAGGCGGGGTCCGGAACCTCTGGAGCGGGATGACGGGTCACCGCAGGGATCCGAGATGGTACGGACTGTCAGTTGGCAGACGGACAGCGTGCGGGGTTCAGGACACGGCAGACTGGATGGCGCGGCAGGTACGGCTCTACAAAGAGAGATAGGTGAGTATAGGCACATAAACACCAGGAGACCTGACTCCTAGCTCAGGGAACACGAAGATCAGGCCCCGCCCCCTTGGACAATGACCCCCTATATACCCTGTACCTGTGCAACCTCATTTCCTGTTAATGGACGCTGGCCCTTTAAGAAAGGGTCAGTGACCGCGCGCGCGCCCTAATGCGCATGCGCGCCGCCCGAGTGCCAGAAGCCAGGGAAGGAGGCTGCGAGGAGGACGCAGGGGAGCCGGCCAGGTCCAGGGAAGCTGTCGGGCGCCGGGATCGGGGTCCAGGGACCCTGGGACGGACGGGATCCGGTGGCTGGAGAGCGGGGAGCGTGGCAGGTGAGCCGGGGAGCGGGGGTGAGGACCCGGGAAGCGTGACAGTACCCCCCCCCCCACGCCCCCCTCCCCGCAACCGGGACATGAAGGCACGGATAAGAGGAGTGCCCACGTTCTCCCTGGGCTCCCAAGACCTATCCTCAGGACCATACCCCTCCCAGTCCACCAGGAAGAACTGCCGACCTCGTACGGTCTTCATGGCCACGATATCCCTTACCGCATAGATGTCATCATCGGCAATAGGTGGAGGAGCCGGACTGGCAGCAGCGGAGAAAGGACCAAGGACAACCGGCTTGAGCAGGGAGACGTGGAATGAGTTGGGTATCCTCATCGTGGCCGGGAGCTGTAGCTTGTAGGATACCTCATTGATCTTGCGGAGGACCTTAAACGGCCCGATGTAGCGAGGACCCAGCTTGTAGGACGGTATCTTCAATCGGATGTACTGGGAAGCAAGCCAGACCAGGTCACCAGGAGAGAAACACGGAGGATCCAGACGTCTCTTGTCAGCGTGTTTCTTCATCCGCTGGGAAGCGCGCCCAAGGGACGCCTTGACAGAGTCCCAAATGGTAGCAAAGTCACGGACAGCAGTATCAGCAGCCGGGACATCCGATGAAGGGGATATAGGCAGCGGGACGGCGGGCTGAAGTCCGTAAACAACATGGAAGGGTGATTTGGAGGATGACTCACTGACGTGGTGGTTATGGGCGAATTCAGCCCAAGGCAGAAGCGAGGACCAGTCGTCGTGATGGGCGTTGACATAGTGACGTAGGTATGAGGTCAAGATTTGATTGACCCTCTCCACTTGGCCATTAGACTGAGGATGGTAAGCAGAGGAAAAGTCCAGAGTCACTCCCAGATGTTTGCATAGAGCCCTCCAGAAGCGGGAGGTGAACTGGGTTCCTCTGTCGGACACGATGTGGGATGGAAAGCCATGCAAGCGAAAGATGTGATGTATATAGGCTTCCGCGAGTTCCTGAGCTGAGGGCAGTCCGGCCATAGGAACGAAGTGGGCCATTTTGGAGAATCGATCAACCACGACCCATATGACTGTGTGCCCGGAGGATAATGGCAAGTCCGTAATAAAGTCCATAGCTATGTGTTGCCACGGGACTGAGGGTATCGGCAGAGGCAGAAGACGGCCATGGGGCAAGTGGTTGGGCGTCTTGTTCCTGGCACAGGAGGAGCAGGCAGAGACAAAAGCAGCGACGTCCGTGCGAAGGGATGGCCACCAGTAATGGCGTACAATCGCACCCCATGTTCTCTTCTGGCCTGCATGGCCGGCTGTTTTTGATGCATGACCCCAGTGTAACACTTTTTGCCTGTCGGTCTCAGAGACATAGGTCTTCCCGGGCGGTATCTGGGCTAGAGTGACAGGGGCCACCGGAACGATGTTGCTAGGACAGATGATGGGTTGGGTAGTCGCTTCCTCCTGCTCCATGGGCATGAAAGACCTGGACAAGGCATCAGCGCGTACATTCTTGTCCGCGGGTCGGAAGTGAAGCTGAAAGTCAAACCTGGCAAAGAATAAAGACCACCTGGCTTGCCGTGGGTTCAGTCGCTGAGCGGACCGCAGGTATTCCAAGTTCTTGTGGTCAGTGTAAATTATCACGGGATACACTGCACCTTCCAGGAGGTAGCGCCATTCCTCCAGTGCCAGTTTGACTGCCAAGAGCTCTCGGTCCCCGATGGTGTAGTTGCGTTCAGACGCTGAGAAGCCCTTGGAGAAGAATCCGCAAGTCACCATCTTCCCGGAGGAGGATTTCTGCATGAGCACTGCTCCGGCTCCTGAGGAGGAGGCATCCACCTCCAAGGTGAACTGGCGGTTTAACTCCGGACGGTGGAGTACAGGAGAGGAAGCAAAAGCTCGCTTCAATGAGCCAAACGCGGCGTCGGCCGCAGGCGACCAGTCCTTTGGATTTGCCTCTTTCTTAGTCAAAGCGGAAAGTGGAGCAGTCAGAGCAGAGAAGTGAGGGATGAATTGGCGGTAGTAGTTGGCGAATCCCAGGAAGCGTTGGATTGCTTTCAGTCCAGAAGGGGGAGGCCAGTTGAGAATGGCGGAGACCTTCTTGGGATCCATCTGCAGTCCAGTCTCAGAGATGACGTACCCCAAAAAGGGGAGTGTAGACTGCTCAAAGACACACTTCTCATACTTTGCGTACAGGCGATTCTCTCTCAATCTTCGTAGAACCAGCTGTACGTGCTCTCTGTGGGTTGAGAGGTCCGGAGAGAAGACAAGGATGTCATCTAGATATACTACCACACAGGTGTAGAGGAGGTCTCGGAACACGTCGTTCACCAGTTCTTGGAAGACGGCAGGAGCATTACACAGGCCGAAGGGCATCACGCAGTACTCATAATGTCCATCGCGCGTATTGAACGCGGTCTTCCATTCGTCACCAGAGCGGATGCGCACCAGATTGTAAGCACCCCGAAGGTCCAGCTTGGTGAACACACGAGCCCCCCTAAGTCGGTCAAACAATTCGGGGATGAGCGGCAGAGGGTACTTGTTTTTGACTGTGATCTGATTCAGACCCCGGTAGTCGATGCAGGGGCGTAAATCGCCCTCTTTTTTCTTGACAAAGAAGAAACCTGCTCCAGCAGGAGAGGAGGACCTCCGAATGAATCCCCTTGCCAGGCTCTCTGAGATGTAAGCAGACATAGCCCTTGTTTCGGCTGGAGATAAAGGATATATCCGTCCTCGTGGTGGCGTTGTTCCAGGGAGCAGGTCGATGGCACAATCGTATGGACGATGTGGCGGCAGTACCTCGGATTCCTTTTTATCAAAGACATCCGCAAAGGTCCAATAGGCCGAGGGCAGCCCCGGTAGGTTCTCAGGAACCAGAGGTTGTCGGATGGGTTGTGTGGATTTTAGACATCTCTCATGACACGAAGAACCCCAGCGGGTGATGTCGCCTGTACCCCAGCTGACTGATGGTTCGTGGGCCCGTAACCATGGAAGACCCAGCAGGATCTGATGGGACATGTGAGGGAGGACGTAGAAGGCGATGGTCTCGGTGTGAAGAGCACCGATCCGCAGTTCAACCGGCCTGGTGGTCCAGGAGATGGTGTCAGAAAGGGGTCTCCCATCTACAGAGGCAATCACCAGGGGCTTGTTGAGTGGAATAACAGGCACTTGGTATTTGTCCACGGTGGCTTGCTGGATGAAATTGCCTGCTGCCCCGGAATCGAGGTAGGCCTCAGCCGTGAACCGCGTCTCTCCCGTTGTCACTTGCACGGTCCATGTGACCGGATCAGAGAGAGTCCCAGCACCTAGGGTGGCCTCTCCTACCAACCCTAGGCTTTGGAGTTTCCCGGCCTTTCCGGACAGGAACGGAGGAGGTGTGTGTCCTCACCACAGTAAAAGCAGAGGCCCTTAGCGAGCCGCTCTGCTCGTCGTTGTTCGGACTGCCGTATCCGGTCAATCTGCATGGGCTCGTGGACGGGAATCCCAGCGGTAGAAGACTGAGGTACGGAGGTCTTCTGTGGAGGAGAGGGATGCCGGACTGGACGTCTCTCCCGAGACAGCTCTTTGGAGCGCTCCTGAAAACGGATGTCTACTCGAGTTGCTAGGGCAATCAGGGCATCTAGGGTGGAGGGCACGTCACGGCCCGCCAACTCGTCTTTGATGCGGCTTGAGAGACCCTCCCAGAAGGCGGCTGTTAGGGCCTCATTATTCCAGCTGAGTTCTGAAGCCAACGTGCGGAAACGAATGGCGTATTGGCCCACCGTCAGTGTTCCTTGACGCAAGCGGAGAAGGGATGAAGCAGACGCAGAGGCGCGTCCCGGCTCGTCAAAAGTGCTGCGAAAGGCCTGCAGGAACTCTTGAAGATCCTTGGTCATAGGGTCCTCCTTTTCCCACAAGGGGTTCATCCACGCCAGCGCCTCGCCCTCCAGGTGAGACATTATAAAGGCGACCTTGGCTTGGTCAGAGGCGAACAGATGTGGCAGCTGCGTGAAATGAAGGGAACACTGGTTAATGAAGCCCCTGCAGGTCTTGGGATCTCCAGCATAACGAGGTGGTGAAGCCAACCGGAGTTGGGAAGCACCCGACGAGGCTGCCACTGGTGCGGGAGCCGTGGATTGTCCATTGGAGGACCTGGGTGCCGCAGGCGTCATGGAAGCTTGTAACGTGTACAGGCGGGTGTCCACGGAGGTCATAAATTGCAGCATGCGGGTCTGGACTTCACGCTGGCGTTGGAGTTCCTCTTGCAGGGCCAATAGTGCTGCAGCGGGATCCATGGCCTGATCTTACTGTCACGGCCGGGCGGTCGGGTAGACCCAGGAGGTGGATCCACTGGACCGGACTCTAAGATGGTGGTAAGGAGTCCGGCAGCTGAAGCACTGAAGGGCGGCAGAACAGTCCGTGCAAGTGAGGGCAGCGGAGGAGTCCCTGGGACCACGGAGTCACAGATGGTGGTACTGGTGACGTAGCTCAGGTTCGGAAGCCGAGATGATAGTAGGCGGGGTCCGGAACCTCTGGAGCGGGATGACGGGTCACCGCAGGGATCCGAGATGGTACGGACTGTCAGTTGGCAGACGGACAGCGTGCGGGGTTCAGGACACGGCAGACTGGATGGCGCGGCAGGTACGGCTCTACAAAGAGAGATAGGTGAGTATAGGCACATAAACACCAGGAGACCTGACTCCTAGCTCAGGGAACACGAAGATCAGGCCCCGCCCCCTTGGACAATGACCCCCTATATACCCTGTACCTGTGCAACCTCATTTCCTGTTAATGGACGCTGGCCCTTTAAGAAAGGGTCAGTGACCGCGCGCGCGCCCTAATGCGCATGCGCGCCGCCCGAGTGCCAGAAGCCAGGGAAGGAGGCTGCGAGGAGGACGCAGGGGAGCCGGCCAGGTCCAGGGAAGCTGTCGGGCGCCGGGATCGGGGTCCAGGGACCCTGGGACGGACGGGATCCGGTGGCTGGAGAGCGGGGAGCGTGGCAGGTGAGCCGGGGAGCGGGGGTGAGGACCCGGGAAGCGTGACACTTACCTATCTCCTAGAACCGCTCCTGCCTCGCCATCCGGTCCTGGCGATACCCGAACCCCGAACGGTGACTGTCTGCCATCCCGTCAGTCCATACCATCTCAGATCCCTGTGGTGACCCGTCTTCTCGCTCCGTCGGTTCCGGACTCTGCCTGACGCCATCTCGGCCTCCGAACCTGAGCTCCGTCACCCGGACTACCTTCAGTGACTCCGTGGTCCCAGGGACTTCTACACTCCACTCCTGAACGGACTATCCTGCTACCTGTAGTGCTCCGGCTACCGGGCACCTTGCCTTCGGTGAGGTGTTCAGCCCAGTGGATCCACCCCCTGGGTCTGCCCGTCCACCTGGCCCTAACAACAGCTATGAAGGAGCAGAAATACTCACTCTCTCGTTCGTTGACACGTCGCTCATTTTCTAAAAATCGAACGTCCTCTTGTTCATCGTACCCGAGGCAGCACACATCGCTCAGTGTGACACCCCGGGAACGATGAACACAGCTTACCTGCGGCCGCCGGCAATGCTAAAGGAAGGAGGTGGGCGGGATGTTTACGTCCCGCTCATCTCCGCCCCTCCGCTTCTATTGGCCGGCCGCTGTGTGACGTCGCTGTGACGCTGAACGTCCCTCCCCCTTCAGGAAGCGTATGTTCGCCGCCCACAGCGAGGTCTTTTGGAGGGTGCGTGTGACGGGGGTTTACAGCATTGTGCGACACTGGGCAAGAAATTGCCCGTGCCGCACAAATGATGGGGGCGGGTGTGATCGCAAATGCGATCGCATGACAAATTGCAACGTGTAAAGCAGGCTTTAGTCCCAGAAATGACACAATCAGGCTGAGCATGCTCACTAGGCAAAACACCGAACTTAAGCTCTGGCTTGGGTGAATCGGTGCGTGCATGCGCACTAGCCGCCTCTCCACACTTAGACGTGGTGGAAGCAGCAGCCAGCTGGACGACCCGAGTACAGAAAAGGGGGAAAGGGGTGCACAGCCAATATCCAGTTATGATATAAACATAAGCTCAATGCTAACCCATGCAGTAAGGAGCAGACAATATTGAGAAGAAAGGAACTGCATAATGGGAAGCAGAGGCCAATATAATTGTAAAAAGCAATTTTTATTGTAGCAAAAAATATTCTAAAAACATTTAAAATGGAAAAACACACTGGATAACACGGTATGAGTCTCCCCACCAACTCACAATAATGTAATGGTATACCAAGATGTTATACAATAAACAATAGAGACAAGATGTACCCCTTAGAAAAGAGCTGCAACAAGAGATACTGCACATATATGGATTAAATATGTATAGAATACAACATGATCATGGATAAGGGTATATACATAGTCTCACGATATACATATAGAGATTTTCTTCAATAATAAGAGAACCAACATGCATGCAGATCTATTGTATAAAATAACAACCCCAAATTGTATCTGGTAAAAGGGCATAAGTATGAAAGGATTACAACCCTATAAGTCCTGGCCAGGAACAGGGTAAGGTGGTAATACTATACCAGCAACATTCCAGGGGGACCATCCATAGTGCTTAATGCCCCATGCAGGGGTCAATAACGAGGGGGAAAGGCTCAATAGTGTGGAGAAAGGGGGGAGAGTCAAAGAAGATCCAGTGGGCAAGAACCCACGCGTATCGCTGTATCAGCAGCTTCCTCGGGGCAAGTGTGTGCAGATACTTGCCACAATAAAATATAAATATGCTCAGTAATTAGTCGCAAATAGAGTCACCTGTAGGTGCAGTGGCAGCGAGGTCCGGGCAGGGGATCAGCGTTGGCGGTATGTGTAACGGCAGCCATGGTTCTGCCAGATGGGCGCCGCCATTCTGGAAAGTCCAGACGCTGGACGACGCGAGGCACAGCCAAGAACGGCAGCCGGTGCCTGGGCGCAACAGGAACCGCAGCAGGCTGCTTGCGGCTATGACGGCGCCGGTTCGTAACAAAGTGGGAACTGTGGCTGGCCGTTCACTTCCTGCTGATTACTCATACATCTGAAGGCGGGAGAGGGCAGCCGGTCACTATGTGCGAGGCTCATCTGACACAACGACCTCACATGAGCTCCGGAAATGTGAGCGGAAATTTTTATTTTAATGGGGCTTAACATTGGGAAAGAGAAGGGACTGTCCAGTTAAAAAATAATAATCTCTAAATGTGAAAAAACAAAGCAATATTTACTTTTTGCCCATATACTTCAGTTGAAAAGGTTCTCCAAATTTATGAATTTTTAAGCCAGGTCCCAACAGCTCAACTCCTAGCTTATTTTGAGCCAGGAGAGAAGTTCCTGTCATGACTTATCCAATGTTGTGTATGAAGCTGCTGACTGATTTGCTCATTTCAGCCAACGCACATAATACTTCCCTTTAATTTCAATAGTTAAACCAAATCACTAGTCATTAATGACCTATAATATCAGATTGGTGGGGAACCAATAAAATCCCTTCTAATCCGCTGTTATCTTATTTGGCAGCTGCAATGACCTATCGTACTGATAGCTCACCGATATGATAGTCACAGGCAGCCCATTCACAGTCAGTCATTCAACCCCTTCACCCAGCTCTGGTACATGAAAACATAAGAAATACTTTCAATGTCAAAATTGCAGCTGCCGGACCTGGGCTGGTGCCGATTTGTGATGGTCGGGGCACCTTTACTAACTGTAACTATAACGTCTACAGGCCCCTGGACTTTCATGTCACAGTAGTATATCCTTCGTATGCTTGGTGTCTGACTGGCAGGATGACTTCAAGGGAGAGTTTATTTACAATATGTATTGTGTATATGTATGTACATACAGTCTGTGTGTATGTGTACATATAAAGTACTGTGTAAATGTTTGTATGGAAAAAATGCTGTAAAGTAAGAATTCTTTAGAAAAAAAGACGTTTTAACAATCTATTGTTATTAGACAAATTCCAAAGAAATCTAATTAAAACCAATATTTGGTATAACTTCCTATTGCATTTAAAACAACAAAGCACCAATTTTTCTATGTACACTTGCACGCAGCTTTTGAGGAACTTAGCTGGGAGGTTTTGTTTGTTCATTGACTTTGTATTTTCTTAATGGATTAAAATAAACTATTAATACTTCTATTTTTATTCTCTATATACAGTTAGATACAGAAATATTTGGACAGTGACTGAATCTTCGTGATTTGGACTTTTTATTTAAAGTGATACAACTGAGATATAATAGATGTGGAGACTTTCAGGTTGAATTAAAGTTGTGGAACAAAAATATCCTGAGAAAAATTTAGGAATTGCAACCATTTTTCTGCAAAACCTCCTCATTTCAGGGACTCAAAAGTAATTTACAAATTTACTTTACCATAAATAAAATATTCATTTTTAATATTTTCTAGAGAATTCTTTGTAGATAATAACTGCCTAAAGTGTGGAAGCCATGGACATAACCAACCGCTGGGTTTCCTCCTTTGTGAGCCTTTTCCAGGCCTTTGCTACAGCTGAGTTCAGTTTTTCTTGTTTATGGGTCTCTCTGCTTTAAGTTTTGTCTTAAGCATGTGAAATGCATGCACGAAGGGGTTGAGATCTAGTGTTGACTTGGCCATTGCAGAATATTACAGTCCTGGGTTGCTTTCACAGTATGTATTGGGTCATTGGACAGCGTTTAACAGGCCAATTGACAATCAACCTTGCTGCATTTGGTTGAATCTGAGCAGACAGTTTAGCCCTGTACACTGCAGAATTTATCCGGCTGCTTCTGTCTTCAGTCACATCACCAATAAACTCTAGTGACCGAGTGTCATTGGAAGCCATATATGCCCAACCAGCACACTGCCTCCACCATGTATTAAAGAGGACGTGATGTGCTTTGGATCATGAGCCGTTCCAAGCCTTCTCCAAACTTTCAAACTACACATTTGGTATCATTTACATTTGGAAGCAACAGCTTCCAAATGCAAATACTGCACCTGGATTCAGCGCCAGACCTTTTACCTGCTTAATTGATGATTCATTAATGAAGGAATAGCCCATTAAAGAGCTTTTGTATTAATTGTCCAAATACTTTTGGTCCCTTAAAAAAAGCGACATTTACACATTAAATAGCTGTACTTCCTAAACCCTTACTCCTATTAGGATGTGAATATTCTCAAATTAAAGCAGAGAGTCTGCATTTTAAGCAAATATTCATTATATGACTGTAAAATGGCAAAACTTGTCACTGTCCAGATATTTCTGGATTTAACTGTAATTGATATTTTTTTATAATTAAAGTATACAAATTAGCTTTCACCAAAAGGAAAAACTCTCAAGTGGAGCTATGAGAGATTGACTTCTACAGAGCCACATCCTTTGGAGAGAGCTAATTTGTGTATTTTTTTTCCCAAGGAGCATTGTCAATAACACTCCATCCACCAAAAATAGAAGGAACACTGGGCACTATTTTTTTCATAAACGACCAATCAAACTCCAATATCCACTAATAGTAACGTCAGGCTAAGACTTTGCCTTGTTACACCTGTTCAGGTGTTTCAGCGTGTTCTAGAGTATGGATCTATTCGCCGGGGTGCACTCCAAAGCTGCAGAGCCGTTAAAATCCCAAAAATTGAAGAAACGAGGCACTCACCGGTTTGTAGATAATAGTAGATAATTTCAGAAGACGGGTTTATTCAGGCATTGGGGGAGGGTGCAGGGATGACGTGCACATGGACAATGGCCGTTTCGCACCGATTGCCGATGCTTCCACGGGTCCAAGGATAAAATAATAAACCCGTCTTCTGAAATTATCTACAAACCGGTGAGTGCCTCGTTTCTTCAATTTTTTGGTCGATAACACTCCATACTTAGTTGGTCATAGTTAGAAGCCCCCTCCCATGAAGGCTAAATCTTTTGCGTAAAATTCACAGCATCCTAAAACTTTGTATAATAAATTCACTAGCACAGCAGACATTTCTGCTTTGTTTTTGTGCGGGTGGCTCCTATAACCATCCATACGTATAATGACCCCTTGATTTTGATTGGGCTCGGGTTAATAAAGGGTTACTTGCTATTGAATGGGTTGGTATTACTAATGGCGGTGAAGAGAGAAATCTGCTTCTCAACAAATGCTTTCTAGTATGCGGTTTGTGATTTTCCCTGCGTTTGTGATAACCCTCCACATTCCCATCATGAGGGCCATGGTCTAGTCCGGGCGATGAGCAGGAAGACATTCCTTAGCTCGAGGTCTTAGATTTTTGCCAGGCAAGGATCTAGGTCTTGCAGCACAGCCTGCTATATAAGAGTGTGAAATGTACGTAGTGCAATTCTTATCTGATGGGACACACAATTCAGTGACGGTTTGAGTTGATTAAGGCTGGTTTCAGACGTCCGTGTTTAATCAGGTACCAGTCACACGCATGGTTATGGTCATACGTGTGTTACGCGGGTCTTACGCGTGTGTCACACGTGTGACATAAGTGTTTGCATACGTGTGACTTGTACCGGGTAAAACACGTGTGTCTGTAATGAAAAGATGTTCTATATTTACCTGTATCCAGCGATGCTGTCTTCGGCTCTGCTGCGTCCTGCTCCTGATCCCCGCTCATTATTTTCATTGAGTATTCACTGCCTGAGGATCTGGAAGCCGGAACATCGCGGGGACAGGCTGGGTACAGCACAGCCGAGGACAGCATCACTGGGGACATCACCAGTGACTGGTGAGTATACAGCAGTTTGTGCAGTGACATCCAGGGACTCATCAGGGTTCTCGATGAACTCTCATGAACCCCTGGAAGTCACCATCGTGACACTCGCTGTAGCGCAGTTGTCGCCAGGGCTGTGGAGTCAGTAAGCCAAACCTTCGACTCAGACTCCTCAATTTCTCTTGCTCCGACTGCGACTCCTACATATATTGCTTATAGTTAGGTGAAAAATGTATTGTAGTACATGAACATGTCTATGTGAACATCAGACATTTAATAATTATTATGATACAATAATCAATATATTTGGATAGAACATAAAATATATTTATTGGATACAACTTTAGAACACAAAAAACTGTAATAAATTGTAAATATGTAATACACTATGTAATATACAGTAGATTACATATATATCTTGTGTGTGTATTTATCTTGTGTGTATTTCTCTTGTGTGTGTGTGTGTATATATATATATATATATATATATATATATATATAGTATTACATATTTACACTTTATTAGTTTTTTGTGTTCTAGAGTTGTATTCTAATAAGTATATTTTATGTTCTATCCAAATATATTGATTATTGCATCATAAAAATAATTAAATGTCTGATGTTCACATTGTATTACAATACATTTTTCACTTAAATATAAGCATTATACTAAATGTTATTATTTAGTAAAATATTCAGCACATTCTGCATTGCACTACTGTCCCCAATTTATTATATATTTTAGGAGTCGGTGCATTTTATACCGACTCCGACTTCACCAAAATGAGCTCCGACTCCAACTCCACGACTCCGACTCCAACTCCACAGCCCTGGTTGTCGCAGGGGTGTTATCAGGAGGTCAGAGTTCA